>NW_006921672.1:10366505-10420342 GCF_000298275.1 Orycteropus afer afer | reverse complement strand
AGATTATCTTCTGTGTCTGTGTTAATTGGTTTCCCTTTTCTTTGTTGAAGAGGGTCTGTGCAATCCTTCTGCCTAGTCCGCCATCTTGCCCCGCCTCTAGCTTTTATTTATTATGAGTTACATTTTTAATTTTCCAGAACTTAAGGAAGAGTGGGAAGATTTTAATTTTTATCGAAGAGGGTCATGCGTGAAGAAAGTCTTCCAAGCTCAACACTGCAAGAACCTGGGCCAGCCAGGCTCCCAGAGTTCCCCTAGGATCATCCCCCAACTGGTCTCATTCATAGAGGTCAAGGACTATGCCTACATATACCCCTAGCTACCACCTACCAAAGGAGCTCTGGTAGCGTAGTACCTAAGGCACTTAACTGCTAACCAGAAGGCTGGTGGTTCAAACCCAAAAACCCACCAGCCACTCCTCAGAAGGAAGGTTGGGCAATCTATTTCCACAGTGATACTGCCTCGGAAACCCAAGGAGGGGTTGTTTTGAGTCACCACCTACCAAAAAACCAAACCTGCTGCCATCAAGTGGCTTGGCTTCTGAGTCATAGAGACCCTACAGGCCAGAGTAGAACTGTCCATGGTTTCCAAGGCTGTCATCTTTACAAAAGTAGACTGCCACATCATTCTCCCACAGAGAGGCTGGTGGGTTCAAACCTCCAACCTTTCAGTTAGCAGCTCTTAACCTCTGCATCCTTGGCTGCTGCCTAAACCTCATGTACCTCTACCAATGAGCTGGTTTTACCTCTGGCCTGCTTCCTTCACAGGGCTGCAGTGAGCACTGCACAAATTTCTAAAGGTTAAAATTTTTCAGGTTCCACCCAAGGCTAATATGTATCGAAACTGCAGACTGCCAGGCACTGTCTGAACCTCACTTTCTCATTCATCATCTTTATAGACATATATATAAATATACATATATGCCTACAAAAAGTGTACATACACAGCTCACCGAATTTTCACAAACCAGACACAGCCATTGCAACCACCATGGCGAAAAGAACACTGCCAGCATCCCAGAAGCCTCTTCTACCCACTACCTCCTACCAAGGGCAACCATTTTCCTGCCTCTATCACTATAGCTTAGTTTTGCCTGTTTCCAAATCATGCAGTATATGCTCTTTGCCTTCTGGCTTCTTTAACTAATACTATGTTTGTGGGATTCATTTAAGTTGTCCTTCTCATTGCTGTATAGAATTCCATTGTGTGAATAGACCATTCTTTATTTATCTATTCAACTGTCAATGGGTATTTGGGTGGTTTTCAGTTTGATGCAATTACAGTCATCATCTTGTGTAAGCCTTAGGCGGTAGACACTGTTTTTATCTCCATTTTCCAGATGAGGAAAGTGAAGTTTAAAGGGGCAACATACTTGTCCATAATCACAGAGTGGGTTTGAACCCAGGATCTTGGCCTTTAGAGTTTCTGTTCTTTCCCAATATGCTGCATGTGTCCAAAGTCACGTTCACTAATGAGCTATACCGTGAGGGAGGGTCTAAGAGGTACTGATTGCTTGGGGTGTGACATGGGGTCTGTGTGTGTAACAAGCACCCACAGTTGCCCTGAGGTGAGTGTACAGCTCTGTCCTGCCCACACCAACTAAAGAGGACTTGCCGGGAGGGAACTAGAGGCCTGGTGCGGCCAGAGGTCTGTCTATCAAACCCCAAGGTTAGCAAGATGGGCGGCACTGACCTGGTAGAGCTAAGATGGAGGGAGAAAGAGAGGGAGGAGTGAGGGAGGGCAGACCGTCCGCAGGACCAAGAGAAGGAGACATAAAAACCCTCCAAAGAGCCCAGGGTGACAGGTTCAATCATGGACGCCTGCACCCAGCTATGCCTCACCCTCTAAATCCATCTTACTGTCTTGTTGTACCTCTCTGCTTTGCCCTGACCAGCTGCTGAGAGCCTCCATCCCGCCAAAGTTCTCTCTCTTCTCCCATTGTGAAAGTACTGAAACCAGACAGGATCCATAAAGGGAGTCAGAGTAGTGGAAGGCAGGGGGTCCCAGGCTGAGGTCACCCCAGAATTCTCACGCAGCAGGCACCATCCCCTTCCTCCCAACACTGTAGAGGAGAGCCCTGCCCGCCTCCTGCCTTAAATAAAGCGATGGGTAAGTGAACAGAGCAGTCACTTTGATTATCAAGAAGTGCTCTGGGATGCGGGGTCGTTTGAGAGGTGAAGGTTTGTAATTGGGGGCAGGGGGGTGTCTTTGGGGAGATGGGTGTCTGGGAGCCCCCGAGGGTGCTGTGCTGGTGTCAGGGGATCACGGAGTGAGTACCTGAATGCAGATCTTCAAAGGGGCAACAGGGGACCCCAGGACCGAAGAGAGCCTGACCTGGGGCTCAGGGAAGGAGAGTGGCCAGTCTAAGGGCGCCCACATTATTACCTTGAGTCAAACTTCTTGCCGTCTTCGAAAGTGCCGTTGTAGTGGTACCGCACAAAGTCCCCCATCTGCACCTCCCGGGGACAGGTCTTGGGGATGTGGTACCTCTCGATGACCACATCTTCCAGGGGGCCCCCGGCCGGGCTGGCGAGGCCCAGCCCCCTCCCCACGGCCTGCACCACCAGCAGCAGCAACGGCAGCAGGGGGAGCTGGCGGAGGGTGTGGCTGGGGGGGCCTGCGGGGAACATGGTGCCTGGAGCTGGGATGGCCAGCAGTGAGGACGAGCGAGGGAGCTATCGCCGCCAACCTCCTTCCCCCCTCCTCCTCCGAGAGCCAGCTCCCCCACTTCCTGTCCTCCCTCCCACCCCGCCCCGGCTGGTCCACGTGGAATGGGGGCTGGGAACTCTGAGCTGGCCGGCGGGGAGGGGGTAGTAGAAGGGGGCAAGGCTGAGCGTGTTAGAGACCCAGAAATACACCACAAAGAACTCGGGGTCTCCCTCCGCCACCCCCACCCAGTGCCGAGGGACCTGGGGCCTGGCGGGGAAAGGATGTTCGGGAAAGATGGGAAGTCTGAGCTAACTCCAGAAAAAAGAAAAAAAAAAAACCAAAAACTTTCAGTGTCTTATTTCGGAGCCCCCGGGTCCTAAAGCCGGCCTTAGGCATTCCTTGCTTCCTGGCTGTCACCCCTAAAGCTAGGCCTTTCCAGGTGGGCGGCGAGGCCCCAGAATTGAAGGGGTACCTCAGTGCTTCCCCCACCCCTCAAGTCCTCCAGTGGAAGGCTTCTCCAGGGAAGAGCGGCTTTGTCCACCCTTTAAAAGCTGGCCCACGAGGACTCTGTGACCTGGGGATTGAGCCGCAGTGAGAGTGGAGGGTGTGCGGGTGAACGAGGTATGAGCCTCCCCAAAGTGGGCCCCGGGAACACTCAGGGTGATCTCGTCAGGGCGGCGGGTGGGGAGCGTGCAGAAGGGCCCTTGTGAGGGAATACCAGGACCCTGGCCTTCACCCGCAGCGTGGTCTGAGTAGGGGGACGTGGCAGCTCCCTCAATTTCTTAAGTGGGAGGATTGTCTTTGTGTAGGGAGGGGCTTTCTGGGCTCTCCATCTCTGGCGTGAAACGTTCTCCCCACCCACCCACCCACCCACTCAGTTATCATTTGTCATGGGGTCAAAGATCCTCAAGGCCCGGGCAAAGAATCAGGCCTACTTAGGGACTCTCTCAAGAAGAGGGGGCGGGCAGCACTCAGCCACTATGGTGACCTAACCCAGGCAACTCCCCCGCCTCCTCCTTTTGGTGCGGGCGCTAAGACCCAGCAGGCGCGCCGGCGCTGCCCTGCGCCCTCAAGTCCCGCCAGCCACCCTCTCGGTCTGAGAGCCAGCGGAGCGGAGAGGGTATGGGGTGGGCAGCGTGCGGGTTGCTGTGGCTGCTCCTGGGCAGCGTCAGGGCTCAGTATGAGAAGTACAGCTTCCGGGGCTTCCCGCCGGAGGACCTGATGCCGCTGGCCGCGGCCTACGGGCACGCGCTGGAGCAGTACGAGGGCGAGAGCTGGCGTGAGAGCGCACGCTACCTGGAGGCGGCGCTGCGGCTGCACCGGCTGCTGCGGGACAGCGAGGCCTTCTGTCACGCCAACTGCAGCCGCCCAGCACAGCCCGGGGCCTCGCACCCCGCGCCCGGCCCCGACGGCGAGAGCGGCGAAGAGTGGGCCCGCGAGCTGTGGCTCTTCGGCCAGGTCCTGGAGCGCGCTGCGTGCCTGCGGCGCTGCAAGCGGACACTCCCCGCCTTCCAGATGCCCTACCCGCCGCGGCAACTACTGCACGATTTCCAGAACCGCATGCCCTACCAGTACCTGCACTACGCGCTGTTCAAGGTGGGCCTCCCGCTCGTCCCGGCTTCCGCCCTCGGGCCCCGCCGCTCTGCGCGCCTCAGCCTGGCGTCGGGCGTTCAGACCCGGCGGGAGAAGCGTGGCTCTTCTCTGGTGCACGAAGTACCTTGTGCGTTCAGGGCTGCGGGCTCTGGTCTTATTGATCCTCTGGTCCGTCCCCCCCCCCCAGGCTAACCGGCTGGAGAAGGCGGTGTCAGCGGCTTATACTTTCCTCCAGCGGAATCCTAAGCACGAGCTAACAGCCAAGTATCTCAACTACTACCGGGGGCTGCTGGACGCTGCAGAGGAGCCCCTTACGGACCTGGAGGCTCAGCCCTACGAGGTGGGGTGGACAGGCATCGGAGAAGAGCTGGTCCTGACACTCCTCCTTGACCCTCGCGTGCAGAAGAGGGGAGGAGTTGAGGTCCCTTACCCCCGCCTGCCACTCTTTCTCCCAGGCCGTGTTCCTCCGGGCCGTGAAACTCTACAACAGCGGGGATTTCCGCAGCAGCACCGAGGACATGGAGCGGGCCCTAGCTGAGTACCTAGCGGTCTTTGCCCGGTGTCTGGCAGGCTGCGAGGGGGCCCAGGAGCAGGTGGACTTCAAGGACTTCTACCCAGCCATAGCAGGTATTCCTCCCCCAGGCCCCTGATTGTGGCGCCCTCTAGAGGCAATACCACCCATGCAGCCCGAGCGCCCCCATCAGACACCAAGTGGGGAGCACAGTGGGCTTCCCAGAGTCCTCAGTCTGCTGATAGACCCAGGTGTGTAGCCACCCTGACACTGGATGTAGAGGCTACGTTTGGGTGTGTCCAAGGTGCAGGCATCAGCGCTGACAGGTGGTGACATTCCAGAAGGGTCTAGGAATGGTAGATTCGCAGGCCTTTCAGGTAGAGGGCTATGCAAGTGCGAAGGTGCTGAGGTGGGAAACAGCACGGCAGGTGTAAGTATACAGGTTACAGTTTGTTAGCGTGGCCAGAAACTGCATCCAATCTCAGGATCTCTAACCTTCAAAGGGCACCCGTCCTCAACTTCTGTTTGGCTTCAGTCCCGCCTTAAACTCCCCCTGCCACTCTCCCAGAGGCCCCACCCTGGTCCCTCTGACTTTGGTGCAGTTGAACTAGGGATGGTAAGTCAGCCTGGAAGATGTGACCAGCCCACAGTAAGCATCCTCAGTGTCACTTACATCAAGCACTTTACGTATTGTATCATTTCATCGAAACAACCCATTTTCTGGACAAGGAGACTGAGGCTCAGTTGGCAAAGTTGGGATGTGAGGTCATCTCCATCAGTGGGGTTGAGTTGTTAAGCACATCAGCTCCTCACTGCTGCCTCCCACTCCCAGATCTCTTTGCAGAATCCCTGCAGTGCAAGGTGGACTGTGAGGCCAACCTGACCCCCAATGTGGGTGGCTACTTCGTGGAAAAGTTCGTGGCCACCATGTACCACTACCTGCAGTTTGCCTACTATAAGTGTGAGCCTCCTGGGTGGGCTTGGACGGGGGAGGAAGGGGTGAGGGAGAGGACTGTATCGGGAGCCTCACAGGGTTACAGGGAGCTGTCCCTCAGAATTGAGGACCCAAGGTAATGAGATAGAAGTTGAGGATGGAGGGATATCGGAAAAGAACCCTGGGGACCTTGGGCAGGTGAGAGGCTTCTGGGTGGGGACAGAGAGCAGCGTCAGGAGAAAATTAGAGGGCACAGCATCTGCCGCATGTTTTTATCTCACTTGATTCTTTCAACAACTCTGTGCAGGTGGTATTAGGAAAAATGGACCCATTTTTCAGATAAGGCTCATAGAGGGCAAGGGGCTGACTCCAAGTCACATGGCTAATAAAAAAATAGCACCAGGACTTGCGGCCAAGACTATGGATCTCCTTACTGGAGGCAAATCCTGGCTGGGATGGATGACCTCCAAGGAAAGGCCAAAATTCAGACAGAGGCTGGAGTTGGAGTGAAGGAGCTGAGGACAAAGGGGCCAGGGAGACCCTTCATGGGGTCAGGTGGCAAAGGGGTTGAGAGCCAGGCTGCCAGGTTCTGATTCCCCAGTGCCATCATTCTGTACTTGCGTGAGTTTGGGCAGGTTACCTAACCTCTCCGGGCCTCAGGTTTCTTCTCTGTGAAATAGGGATGATATTAACAATGAGGTTGAAATGAGTTACCTGGCATATGGCAAGTCTCCAGTACTTGTTAGTTTGTGTTTTTGTTATCAGGTGGGTTGAGGAGCACTGGACTAAATGGGGAGGTGGTTGGGGTGGACTTGGGGAGGTTGTCCCTGAATGTGAAGAAGTGACCCCCATCCCTCCCCATCGGCAGTGAACGATGTGCGCCAGGCTGCCCGCAGTGCTGCGAGCTACATGCTCTTCGACCCTGAAGACAGCGTCATGCAGCAAAACCTGGTGTATTACCGCTTCCACCGGGCTCGCTGGGGGCTGGAGGAGGAGGACTTCCAGCCCCGGGAGGTGGGCACTGCCTTCTGAGGCACTTCCGAGAGCATATGGCTTGATAAAAATGCTCGGCCAGAGCTTGCCTCCTTGGGAGGCTGGGTGGGAAGGGGAAAGAGTATGGGTTTTGGTTCAGATCCCATCGCTACCAGCTCTGTGGTCCTGGGAATGTCATTGACCCTCTCTGAATCTGTTATCTCATCTGCAAAGTGTGGTTTGTACTACCTTACCAGCTCAGAGCCCAGGTTGTGGGAAGTACCCAATAGATGTCCATTCTTACCACCACCCTCCCCACCTTCATCATTTTCACCTCTGGCCTTTGTACTTCTTCCCCAGGGGAACCCTAGTTGGGCCCCTTGGAGTCTAGGACAAGGCTGGCAAATAAGGTGCACATGGTGCCATATCCACTTTCCTTGTCAGTGGCAGACATCACTAATTGATTGAGGCACTCTTGCTCACTGAACTCTTGGAATCCTCAACCAAGCACTCTAAACTGCTACAATGTTTTGATTATCATGTGAGCTGAAACCGGTTCCCTGCTCCTTGAGCTGGAAAAGGGAAAGGGGATGTAGATTCTAGGGGACCTGGCTGTCCCTACCATCCTCCCACCCTGCACTGGCAGCAGAGTCTGGCTCACCCTCTCCACCCCTGCTTTTCCCAGGAGGCCATGCTCTACCACAACCAGACTGCTGAGCTGCAGGAGCTGCTGGAGTTTGCGCACATGTACTTGCAGTCAGATGATGAGGTGAGTGGCCGCTGTCCTCCAGGCCTAGGCCATGGTGAAGGATGCCTTGGGCCTTTGCCCTGGGCCTCTGTGCAAAAGGTCAGCCCCACCCTCGGTGGTCAGTTGTTGTGAAGCACAAGAGGGTTGCCTGTCCCTTACTTAGATCATCCCTTCTGTCCTGGCTCAGTGTTCTCATGCCTCCCCTCCCTCTTCTCCACATGTCTGAGTCCTGGCAGCTCCCCCAGGAAGCCCTTGCTTCATGCCTTGGCTCTCTCCTATGGGAGAGCCAACTCTGACCTCCAAGTCTTCCTGATCACCTGTGGCCCAGACTTGTAGTTACTTGCATCTCAACCTTAGCCCCCTTTTCCACCAGTCTCCTGGGGGATCAGACTCCAGGACAGGATGGAGACCTGTTTATTCCCAGCTCTCCCACAGCATCTGGCACAGAGCTTGTGCTTAGAAACTGAGTGTGGATAAATAAGTGAATGGATGAATGGATGGATGAGGGTTTGAGAGCCCAGATTTCTCTGAGGGCTCTTGCTCAGTGGTTATTAATTCATTCCCTCCTCCTGAGACCATCCATCCATAGCCTTCTCATCAAACATGGGGGCCAGGTCCATAACTGTAGCTCTCAGCCTCTGGTCCTAGCCAGACCCGGCTGCACCACTTAGCAGTTGTGTGGCCTCCAGGCAAGTCTTCAAGAACTTCTCCGAACTTCTGTCTCTTCCTTCGTCAAAATGTCCATCTCACCCAGTTGCTGTGATGAAAATTAAATTAGATCAAGTATGTAAAGCATCTTGCATACAGCCAGTGCACAGTAGGTGCTCAGTGAATGGTAGCCATTTTGATTACTATTATTTGGTGCTTGTTGATTGCCAGACACTGTGCTTAGGGCTGGGGTAAGTTGATGAAAGGCACAGTTCCTTTCCCAAACAGCTCATGGTCTAGTGGGAGAGGAAGAAAATCAAACAGGGGTGAGTGTGGGGCCCCAGGCCCAACTGGGGTCCTCAATGGGGGCCTCCATCCTGGAGCTGACTCTTGGCTTTGAGGGGGTATAAGAGGTACGCAGGTACAGGGGAGCATGGAAACCAGCAGGAACAATGGTGTGCACAGAATAGCATTCTTCTTTCCAAGGTATTTATACTTAAAAGGCAGGGGCACTGTGGGGAAGACACTGCATCTGCTAACACTGAGTCTCTGCTGGTGGGCCCCATGCATCGGTTCAGGGAGGGGTTGCTTTGGGATAAGGAGCAGTTGGGAAAAACTCTCCAGTCATTCCCGTGTTAGGTCTTGACACTGGGGAGGGAGGAGCTTTGGGGATGCTGTAACCTGGTTTCTTCCAATCTGGGGCTGCTCTAGATGGAGCTAGAGGAGGCAGAATCACCCATGAAGCCTGAAGACCCTCCAACTGACACTGAGTTTGAGGGAGAGGGTGACTACGAGGAGGGTATCTATGCTGACTGGTGGCAGGAGCCAGATGCCAAGGGTGACGAGGCTGAGGCTGGTAGGTGACTTGTATCCTGCTGGAGGGTGTGAGTATGTGGTCAAGGGTGGAGGCTGGGACAGGTGGATCCACTCACCTAAGAGTCAATGCTGTGTCTGTGTGTGTGTGTGTGTGTGTGTTCTTCTGGGGCTTCCAAACAGTGAGCAACCACTGTCCTCCTTCCTGGAGCTGGGCTGAGCATGGTCCTGTTTCTGGAGCCTGCCTGCCTCACGTTCTCCCCGCTATCCCAGACAGCACCCTGATACCTGCTGGGTGTGGGCAGGGGACTTAATTCCAGTGCTCTCTCCTTTTCAGAGCTGGAGCCTGAACCAGCATGAGATGGCAGCTGTCCCGTACCTCTCAAGAGCTTAGGAAGCCTGGGTGCAATGGTGCCACCTCTCCCTCAACCTGGGCAGCAGCAGGAACTATTTATTTAAAAACTTAAGTGGACACAGCTGACCAGCCCCCATCCCATCCCATCTTTGAGTGCGGCCTCCCCAGGTCCTGCCCTGCCTCCTCTCTGGACTACAGGATGGTGGTGGTCCTGCAGGCCAGCAGTGGGTAATGGGGGCCATCTACCTCCTGCTTGCCCCACCTGGACAGTCTCCTGGAGAAGTTTCCAGCTCCTGGTTGACATCTCAACCCAAATGGCAGAGACAGCAGAGGGTTTCTGGGGTTGTGGAAGAGCACTGGGCCGGGCGTCCACCTGTTCGTGGTGCACTGGCAGAGGTGCTCAATAAACGTTTGTTGTTGAATGAATTGCGGCACCTGGAGTCTAACACCCGGGCTGAGTTGTGGAACTGCATGTTCTTCTCTCCCTCTGTACCCATCTTTTCTTACCTGTAGAATGCTGGTGTGGGGAGGGCACAGTGCAGCGGCTCCCGTGGTCCTCTGTGGACCGGATGTTTGTGTGAGTGTGTGAGCACGGGGGCAAGTGGTGCAGGATGGCAGATCCCCACCAGGGGGCGTAAGGACCCAGTTCCCTTGTGAGTCCAAGGGGATGGCGGTTTCAGAATTCTGTGGTGAGATGTAATGGATTTTCCTAGTCAGCATTACTGCCCCTCCACCAGAACGTGGGGAGGGGGCCCAGAGCACTGACTTCTGGGGCTGCTGTAGCTGGCCCAGATTCTGAAGGGCCAGACAGAGCCTTGGGTGCCTTCTTTCCATTCTCCCATTCAGAACTGGGGCTGGAGCCTGCCCCAGTAGCTACAGGAATCTTAGGGAGAGGGTTTAATTACTTGAGACCTCTTAGGGAGCAGTGGGAGTGGCCAGACCCTTCCTGCCCAATCTTGCATCAGCTCTGGTGGGGCAGAGTCCAGAGAAGTGTGGCTGAGGGTGGTGCCCAGTGGATACCAGCCAGCAACCTGACTGACCGGCACCCCCTTTCTCCAGGACCTGACTATATCAGGAGTGAGGTAGGGGCAGAAGGGGCTTCTCTGGACCTACGGTGATAGTTCTGCCCCATTTCTCCCAGGCGGCTGAAGCATCTTTGCACTGGAGGGTGACATCGAAGCCAGTATGCTGAGTTCTCACCATCCACACCCTTAACCCACCCCATGATGTGCCAGGTGACCTGGCCTGGGCCCCACCCACCTCTATGCCCAGGACTCCCTGCCCTGCCCTGAGCGCCTTCTCTGGGCCTTTGGTGGAGATGAGCTCTAGGGAGGCCAGAGTCTGAGTCTGGAGAGGGGCTGGGTCAAGGCTGGGGTTGCTGGTGACCTCACTCCCTCCTCCCTCCCAGAGGCGGATCACCAGGAAACTTGACAGTCTGGGAGCGTCTCCCAGCAGCTCCCAGGTGCCTGAGTGGCCAGGCCAAGGGGGCCCTGCCCCACCCTGGTCTTTTAAGCTGCTGTGTTGTCGCTTCTGTGAGGCCCTCCCCCTCTGTTTCTGGGCTGGCACTTCAGAGGGTGGGGAGCAGGGATGTGCCCAAGCGTGTCTGTGCGGACGGGTGCCTGGTGTGAGCACGAACTTTGGAATCTGGATGGCTGGGCGTGGGTCTGAAAGTGTGTGTGTGTGAGTCTGGCTGTGAACATGTGCCTGTGTGCATGTGTCTGTGGCAGCCTCATGGATGCCTGAGCATGCCTCTGCACACGGGTCTGCATGTCATGAGTGAGTTTCTATAGGATTCACTCATTGAGCATGTAATTATGAACACCTACTATGTGCCAGGCACGGTGTAGGTACTGAGCATACAATAGTGGGGCTTGTATTCTGGAGGGAAGACAAGCAGTAAACAAGAACTGTTCTAATGAGTAATGTATGAGGTTATGTTAGATAAGCGTAAGGTACAAGGGATAGGGAGAACACAGGGGTTGTAGTTGAAGTGAGTGTTTTGATGTGTGTGTCTGAGTGTGTTGTCTGTGTGTGAAAGAGGGAGGGAGATATCCCCTGGGAACAGAAAGCCAGCCCCTCTCCAGGCACCTTGTCCTCATCCAGGCTTTGAGCTGGCCCCGCCTAGTCAGGTGTACCTTACTCAGCTCCTCTTTCCCAAGGAGCTGCCAGCCTCTCCCACCTCTCTCTGATGCCAGCGTCTCCCCACTACCCAGCCAGCTCCCTAAACCGGTGAGACCTGAGTCCTGGCGTGGGCCCTCCAGCTCGGTCTTTCAGCCCCTCCCAGCCCAGCCACCCTCACCGCCCTCATCTCTGTCTCACCTGGCCCACCTCCCTGCCCTGCCCAGCACCTCAACAGCTCCAGCATCTGCAGAATGGGCAGCTTAGGCGTGGCCAGAAGGCCACTGGGAATAAACTTCATACCATAGGGCCAGACTCGGAGTGATTTCACAGCAGTGTCCTGGGCCCAGAAAGATCCCACCCTAGGGAAAGCATAACTACTGCAATGGATGGAGTACTGACTATGTGCCAGGCACTGGACAAATTATTTCTAATGTGAAAAACTAGGTTATCCATGCCCTTGTTACAAGTGAGTCTGGGAATGAGAAGGAATGCGTCCAAGATTCCTCAAGGTGGCTAACCTGGGTTTGAACCTATTCTCCCCAATTTGCTATTGCTCACAGAAGGGATAGAATGCCCTGGTCTCTGCTGTTGGCCTTGTCCCCTTAGGCTGTCAGCTGGAGACTGGGAGAGGAAGGTGGGGACTGGGGTATGGACGAAGTCCTCAGTGCCACAGCCCACTGAGGGAAGCAAGGAGCTGACAAGGAAGGAAGAGAGGGAGGGAAGGAGGGGAGTGGGCAGGCATGCACCCTCTCAGGTCTGATGCCAGAGCCCCCACCCTCCCCTCCCCACATTGTTAGCTCCTTTGGATTGGGCCGGATGTTAGGAAGTCTGAGACAGACTTGCTGGGGTCACTTAGTCCAGCTCCTCCCTGAATCCTGAGAGGTGGGGGCAGGAGACGGGGAAGTCCCACAGGCGCTCAATAAATTCCATAGGAAGAAATTCCTTCCTTAGGTTTCAGAAACAGTTGAAGTCTTTCCCTGGTGCTCCCTGTTTCTGAGAGACTAGAGTCTCCCCTGGGGACAGAGTAGTTAGTCCCTTGCCCGTGTTAGAAAGATGTGTCCAGCTGGCAGAGGCCAATAGCCCAGCCTGACTGGGGAGGTTCAAGCAGCCCCAGGGCTTAAGCCCCCACAGCTTCCCCACTCTGAGGGCTTCATCCAGGCCTGTCCTTCCAACTTCTCTCCAAGGACAGGCCTGGCAGATGGCCCCAATTTCATGGATGGGGAAACTGAGGCCTAGAGAGGCTGGGTTGCTCCCCTAGGGCCAGGGCTCACTCTGAGTTCCTGACACAGCCCTGCCCTGCTTCCTTCCCACGATCAAGCTCCAAGATGGCACAGGGATTAGATCAGAGTGTGCTGGGGGCCTGGGCGGCCCACCCGACCCAGCCTGAGCCTGAACCTCAGGCCCGACCTGTGAACACATCACCCCATAATCACCTCCTGCCTGGGTCCCAGCTGGCGCCAGGGTGCCCAGATAGCTGCTCTTCTGTCCCTAAACAGCCCTTGGGGTGGGAGTGTCTCTCATACCATGATGCAGGTGGGGATACTGAGGTAAGGGGGAGGGTACCCATCCTCCCCACACACAAATACTTGTTCCTTTGACTCAGTAGAGCTCACTAAGGGTTGTCACCCACACTTGACATTTTCCACCTGGGGTTACCTTTTCTGTCTTTCCTTTTAGAAGAGTGTGGTTTGTGTTCCTGGAGGAAAGTAAGGGATGAACAAGGGATTCCTTCCTTTTCCCTTAACCACCTGACTAAATCCTTGTGGCCTTCCTGAAGGAGGCGGCTGGGAAGGGGCAAGGGTGGGGCTTAGCCACTCTAAATAGAGACTCTTGCCTCTCTCTGCTGGCTCAGCAAGTGTGGAGAGCAGGGGCCTTTCAGCCCTGGGGGCCTTTCAGCCGTAAATCATCTCCCATTTAAATATTTTCAGGTTATCTCCAAATCAGATTATACATACACACAGGGACACAGTGATAGGACTGAAGTCAGAAAATGCTTGTCAAATGACTTTCACCTTTAGCATAATTATTTCTGATAGCAATTATAAATAAATAAATAAATACATTGGTACTTGAACATGGAAATGTCTCTGGTGTTGGAGCTTCCTCCCAACTCATCCAAACTTTGGATCCAGCAGGCTCCTCTCCAACACCCTTTATCAACAGCCCAGTCCATGCGTCCCCTTCCCCCACCCGCCCAGCCCCTCCGCCTCACTAGTTCCAGGTTCTCTGCTGGGGCCATAAATTATCCATGAGCTGTAAGTTGGCAGCTTCTGCAACTAGAGGCTGAAGTGCTGATGAAATATTCAGGGATCTCAACCCTCAGTTCCCTGGTGGCCGTGGGATGGGGCTGAGGAAGAGGGGACTAATGTACCAGGCCAGGGGGCCCTCTGAGTCCTGGTCCCTGAGTCCAGGGAGGAAGACAGGGAGGTCAGGGCAGGGGTCTCTTTGCATAATCTATTACTGTGGTTCTGGGTGGCGCCATTAGCTGGCTTCGAGGAAGTGAGGCCTGACTTACTGCCCCCCCAATTGGATCTTGCCCCCCACCCTCCAGGTCCCTGCCTCTCTAACCCCAAGTTTGTCCAGAAGTCACCCCTCAAGCTTACTTGCCACAAAATCGGCCTCCCCTCTTTCTCCACTGCACCCTGCTTTTGTTAGTGTGGAAAGTGACTTAAAAGAGGTGGGAAGAGTGGACTGGTGGACCTGAAACAAAGGCCCAAGTCCCAGCCCTGCAGGAATGTGCTGTGTGACCTTAGGGAAGCCACTCTCCTGGCTCTGGCCTCAGTTTCCCCACTTATACAAGATGTCTGATTAGACTATTTCTTCTTCCCAAGGATTCTCCACAGGTGGAGGAGAAATTCCTGCCCATGTTGTGCCTCTGTGCGTGTGTGGTGGGGGAGGGGTGGCACCATGGTGGGAGCAGGAACAGCTCCTGTCAGGGCAGGCAAGTCTCTGGGCTTGTTGGGGGAGGGAGGGGCAGCAGGCTAGCAGGGTGGGGTGGGGCCCCAGCTGCGTCAGCCAGTGTTTGGAGGCGCCCTGGCAGAGTAGGAAAGGAGATGAATGACTCAGGTGGTGAAGTCTTGCCCCCTCCTCCTCACACCCCCTCAAAGAGCCAGGGAGACCCACCCCCAGACTCTAACCCCGTGCTTGCAGCCAGCCCGGTTGGGTTCCTGAAGTCCTGGGGGAACCTGGGGTGGGTAAGTAGGACAGACATTCTCTGCAGAGGTCCTGATCCTCCTCCAGCCTCTCCTCCAGCCCCTGGCCCCTGGCTGTGCTATTTCTGTCTATCCTATCTCTGTTTCCTTCTCTCCCTGTTTCCCTTTGACATTCCATCCCCACCCACACTCCTTGCAGGGAGGTGTTGCTGGAGCTACCACTGTAATTAAGGACCCTCCCTCAGGGGCTGGCCAACTGGGCACACACCCACAGAACCAGGAGTGGGCAGGCTCTGGACTGAGAAACCTCCCCTGACAAAGGGCAGCAGAAAGGGCAGGAACCCCCCACTTCTCTAGGGCCTTTTACTGTTCCCAGGTCCAGACAATGTTTAGACCCACTCCAGCCAGAAGAGTTCTGGAGCCCTAGGGTACTTCTGCAGTTCTAGCCTCTCCTTTGGCCCTGAAGAGGTTGCCCTGAATAAGGCCACCTCTAATACCTGTAGTCAGGGCAAGAGGGCAGGTGGAGGCCCACACACCATAGGTCTAAACAGTTAAGTTATAAATCAAGCAAAGAAACAGGATTTATCTTGTTGAATATACCCCCACAAAGACCTCAAAAATCAGGTGGAATTTAGAATTCTCACACACCTTCTAAGAATGTGGTAGTCCCTAGGGGAACTGCTGCCTGGTCCCAGCCCCTCAGCCTCAGGGCCGCCTCCCCTTCCATTCCCATCCTTGGCTCTGCACCAGGAAGGGCCCCTAACACACATAATGGATGTAAGAAGAACTGCTCACATGTCCATGTTCTGTTCAACTCTCCCTCCCCAGAATAACTGCCACCCTGTCACCTCTCTGGCTTAAGTGTGTACACACCAGCTGGGATGCTGCTGTTCTCAGAGGAAAGGCCAGAATATGAGGCCTAGAGGCCCTGGAAGCCGAGTCAGTGCTGGGCAAGCATTTCGGGTACCTGAGTGTGGTCTAGAAGGGGAGACTTGTCCCTTTGCCCTGTGTGGAGGGGTGCAACCTCAGGAGGGCCAGCGTGGGGGTACTGAAGGCAGGACCAGGACAGGAGCCCTCTTCCCCAGGCTCTGCCTCTGGGCTCAGAGATGCTCCAGCTTTTGGCGTTGCCTTTGATTCTAGGTCGCTGCTCAGGAAGTACTTCCAGTTGTCTGCTCTCCTCTTGTGCTGAAAAGCCGACCTGATTAAAAGGTACCATTATCAGCCTGAGGAGTCCCTGGGTGACAGTGACACAGACGCTGAACGCACTCCACTGCTGAGAGGCTGGCAGTCCTAGTTCATCCAGATGAAGAAAGCTCTGATGATCGACCTCTGAAAAATCAGCCTAGGGGCTAGCCATGAGTTGGCCTAAGAGTGGGAGTCGACTCCCCAGCCATTGGGACTAAACCAAACTCAAACCAAACTCAATGCCGTCGAGTCGGAAACGACTCATAGTCATTTCTCCCTGGGTTTCTGAGGCAGTATCACTATGGAAGTAGATTGCCCAACCTTCCTACTCATAGTCGTTTCTCCCTGGGTTTCTGAGGCGGTATCACTATGGAAGTAGATTGCCCAACCTTCCTACTCATAGGTGTTTCTCCCTGGGTTTCTGAGGCGGTATCACTATGGAAGTAGATTGCCCAACCTTCCTCCCGAGGAGTGGCTGGTGGGTTTGAACCACCAGCCTTCTGGTTAGCAGTCACATGCCTTAGGCACTACACTGCCATTGGTGCAAGATCAGCCTAAAGTTTGACATCCCACCTATTCCCCCCGGCCCCCCTTTATAGAGATGCCACCCCTTAGGCCGCCTTGGGCTTGCAGAGGAAGGGAGAAGGGAGTGTGTTTGTGTGTGTGTGTGTGTGTGAGTGTGGTGGGGAAGGACAGTGACCTGTCTAGGTTTGTATATCTGAGTGAGTCACTGAGGTGTGAGTGTGGACGACTGTGTGTGTGTGTGTGGATTGTGCAGATCTTAATATCTGCCTCTCTCAGGGGAAGGGGCCCTGCAGGGAAAAGGCTGTGTTTGAACAGAGAACAGAGACTCTTCTACCTCCTTATATGGCCCAGAGGCCTCCAGGAGGATGAGGGGAAATGAGATAAGCGAGGAGGGGCAGCCTGGCTGTCTGCGCATTGGCTGTTGGACTTTGCACACCTCCCCCACCAGTTCCGCTCCCTCCCAACAGCTCCTCCTTGGACCCCTCTTGCCAGTTACTTGTGTCTCTCTAGCAGCTTGGGATGGGCCACCTTGGTGCCTCTTCATTCTTTACTCTGAGGTTCCAGAAAGCTGAAAGTTTGAGTCAACCATGTGTTCTTGGTGGTCCACTGAACTCTGGGCAAGAGAAATGAGTTTACACCACAGGAATATGAATTAGGCTAGACATCAGAAGGAACTTCTGGCTGTTAGACTAAAGAGACTAGGGCAATGACTAAGGAAGGATGGGGAACTGCCTTTCTTAGAGACCTGTCAAAACGAAAAATCCCTGCCTTTAAAGGCTTGGAGCAGGGCACTGGATATAACATGTGGCCTTTCCTCACTTCACTCAGTCGTGAGGACCCTGTGGTCACAGTGACCCCCTTCCCTATACCTGCACACCCCGCCTCCCCCATGAGACCAAATCCCCTATAAAAACAGCTGATTTTAGGAAACACTATTTTGTGTGTCCTCAGTGCCTGGCAAGCATATGCTGTTGTTATTATGTGCTGTCAAGTCATACTCAACTCATAGCGACCCCTCCTTGGGTTTCTGAGGCAGTATCACTATGGAAGTACATTGCCCAACCTTCCTGGTGGGAAGTGGATGGTGGGTTTGAACTACCAGCCTTCTGGTTAGCAGTTAAGTGCCTTAGGCACTGAGCTACCAGAGCTCCTAGGCAAGCATACAGTAGGTGCTTAATAAATGTGCAGAACATCTGGTGGGGGGGGCATAGCTCTTATCCCAGTCTTCTCTGCGGCTATCCCAAGTGCCTTCACTCCCAACCCTAGCCTGCGTGCTTAGCTTTGAGGCTGGCGTGCTGTAGCGTGTTCCAGGGTGAGACCCAGAGGGAACATTGCTAGGACAACACACACACACACACACACATACACACACACAGAGCTTTATCCAGAAGCCTAATTTCTGCCCCTCCACCCCACCCAGGCTCCTCCACCCCTCTGCAATCAGCCAGCCCTACCCCAAGTATATGCTGAAGTCAGGAGAAAGAGCAGGGAGTTAAGCCAGGCTTGAGTCTGGGAAGTATGTGTGTGTGTGTGTGTGTGTGTGTATGAGCGTGCATGCACGCGCGCATGTGCACACTCACGCGCGGGCAGGGGTGGGAGGGTGGGCAGGAGAGATGGGGGGGAGGAAGTGATATTCTTTGACAGCAGTGACAGCGTACAATGATTCTGAGCTCTTTTACTCCTGGGGCCTGGCCACTGTACTGGGTGGCAGGGGGGCAAGCAGGTGAGTGGGGTGAGGGCAAGGTAGGGATAAAGATACTGAGTGAAGTTGGCTGGAAGCAGAGAGGTATAGGAAGCAAGGCAAAGGGCAGTGACCATGGCATGTGTTCAGGAATGCTGCTGTCTCTCTGACCTCCTCCAGGAAGACTTCTTGGATGGCACCAACTGCAGAAGGGAGAATGTTTAGCCATGATTCCTTTCTCTGGTGGGGAAAGTGGTCAGAGATGCCACTGGTGTACCTTCATCCAGTCCCATCCTGTGTGTGCTAGCTTGGGGCTATAAAGTTTTTCTTTTCTTTTTTGGGGGGGCTGTCCTAAACAATCACTCCCCTCAACACACACACACACACAGGCTGGGTTAGATGACCTGTTTCAACTTATCCCTCTGTGAACTCTCTGAAGATTAGGATCATGTAGATACTATATGCAACCAGGGTCTAGCCCAGTCCCTAGAATAGAATTGGTGCTCAATATTTATTTGTTGAATGAACAAATGTCTGTAGGACCCTTGCATGCTGTGCAGCTACCAGCAGGCATTCATTTGATCAACCACAGAAAGGAAAAACCCTGGTCTTTTTAACCTATTGGGAAGTTCTGTCTAAAGAGCCTGGGCTCTTCCACCACTGAGGGGTCTTCTGCTCATTTCTTTTATGCCAGTGATTGATTTTCTTTAGATCTGCTGCCCAATTTCTTCCAAACTTTACAACAATACTTTATCTTTGTCCCCCAAAATTGCTCTTCAGTGTCTTTCTAAGTGTTTGTTTTTGCCTTTGTCCACCCTTTCTTCATTGGTTTGATATTTTATGTCTTCATTCCACTAAGAGAACCTGTAGTTTGATGGGCCTTGAATTAGAAGAGGGTCTAGCTTAGGGTGTGCCATTTTCTAATTTTATGACCTGTCAGAACCTCTATTTCCTCCTTTTTAAAATGAGGATAGTTTTGTTTCCTAGAAATTTTCCAGAATTGTTGTGAGAATTAAAAAACCCATAACATTAACTTAAATTCCTAACATTTAGCAGTCATCCAAGTCCTTTCACCAGCCTTACTTCATTTAATCCTCACACACCTCAATGTGGATCGTATATATAGATACAAATGTACCCATTTTACAGATGAGGATAAACAGGCTGGAAAGTGAAGTAACTTGCCTAAGATCACATAGCCACTAAATGGCAGAATCCAAACCCAGGCCTACTGATTCTAAATTCCATGAGTACTCCATCTTGGAGGTGGGGATAGGGGAGGAATCCCAACCCAGCAAAATGCCCTATGAAATGCTGTACAAATATGTTTTTACTACTTTGGGGCAAGGGTGAATAAGCCTAAAGGAGCTTCAATGCCTGACGCTGAGTTAGCTGGCCAGTGAAGACGTCAGTCCTTTCCCATAGCACCCCCTGACTCACCTGTTGGACAGGTAGGGGGAAGGGAGAGTCATGAGTCTTACCTGCTTAGAGCTAGGGTGGGGCAAGACACACCCCATCCCTCTCATTGGTTCTTTCCTGATTCTTACTGACAGGCCTTTGCCCAGTCAAGAAGAAGTAAGCTTCTACTAGCCAATAGGTGCGGAGCTAGGATGACACCTCAAGTTGCAGTCCGTCCCCAGAGGCGACTGGCAGTCCCTGGGGCCAATGGCAAGCCGATAAACAGAGGCGTTCCTGGTGGAGGCCTGGGAGCGAGGCTCCGCCCCTTTATGGGACAGTCTGAAGAAGCAGGCAGTGAGCTCGCATTAGCCCGTGGGAGTCTCCCTAGGGGGCGGAGCTTCGAAGGGGCGAGAGGCGTGGTTTGGCTGTCAGGTCTCTTCGCCTTTTGTTCGGTTACTGAGTTGCTGCCTTGGCCAGAGTCCGGAGCAGCCGCCGCCCGAGCGCGCCGAGCTCAGTTCGCTGCCCGCGCCGGCCCAGACCCCGGCCCGACCTCAACCCGGCCAGGCTCACACGCAGGTGCGGACTATCAGGGGCAAAGATCGCTGGGGCGGGGAAAGGGGCGGTGAGGGGCCAGAGGTCCCAGGGCAGGTGAGGGCGGGCGGCAGGGGGCGCCATCCTGCACCAGCGGCAGGGGGCGCGCTGGGGCCTTGGGCCTGGGATTTAGGCAGCGCGAAATTCCATCCAGGTGCGATTGAGGGCTTCAGAAGAGGGAGATCAAAGAAGGACCGGGTGGGGTCAGGGCAGGTGCCTCTAGGGTCGCGCTTCTTCCTGCCTGCGCTGAGCCCGCCCGAAGACAGAGATCCCTGATTCTCCCCCTGAGCTTTCGGGGAGACTTTGACTTGTTCCGCTTGTGTCCTCTGCTCACTCTGCTATCAGGATTTTACCATTTGGGAAACTTGCTGCCGCTGGTCTCTTTGGGGCCACCCTCACCCCACCCCACGCGTCATCTCGCTTTCCCTCCCTCCCTACTCCCCCAGGCCTGGGTGGGGCCCTATTGTCTGTGCCTGGCTTGCCCAACTGTGGGGGCCAAGCGCACATTTTCCCAGAGACGCGGCCCCCACCTGCCAAGCAGGTGAGCGCCGGTTCCGAGAGCCTGGTCAGCACTGTACCTGGGGCACCTCCCTCTGCTTCGTGGAGTGCCAGGCTGTCGCTCCCTCAGTGGAGGTGGGGTTGGGCGACAGTGGGGCTGAAGAAGGACCAGGCTCAGCGCCCCACTGGTGACTGCTCCTTGGCCCCGAGGGCATCTGGGTGGAGGGGGTTTGTGCATGGGTAGAGATTTCGGGGCAGAGGGATCACCTGGCCCAGTTTCCAGTACTGTGACTCCCAGGATGTTGATATGGAAACAAGACTACTCTTTTGAAGTGTCTTATTATTGGAAAAATTACCCAAAGCAAACTTTCCAGGAGGAAGTATTCTAGAAGGAAGCCTTCTCTGGGGGCTTTCCTGCTTTCTTGCCTAGAACGTCCCCAAGGCTTAGAGAGCAGGTCCTTCTTGCAGGGCACAAAGCCCTCTCCCGCAGCTGGCCCCAAGCTGGCCCAGAACCAGAGACATCCCCCCCCCCCATCCTGTTTGCTGGGCCCCTGGGGCTTGAGGTGGAGGCCTGGGGAGGGGGGTGTAGGCCAAAGGGGAAGCAGCTTCTTCCTTCTCTTCCTGCCTCCAGGGACCACCACACCCCCTTCAGATGAGGCCTGAGCTGGTAGCTCTCCCTCTGAAGCTCTGCTTTCTGCCCCTCAGGAATGGGAATGGGGTGGGGCTGGACCAAACTGAGGGGGTGGGGGGCGTGACTGTTCTTGTTGTCTTTCTCCGCCCCATCCCCCACATGATTTAGCTGGCTGGTAACTGAGGCAGAAGACCTTGGAGCAGGAGGGCTTGCTTTGCATTTGATTTCTGAAGGTGCATTCTTTCTGGAAGCTTGTGCAGTCCTTTCCCCACCCCGCCCCCTCTCCTGAGTGATTTTGTTGGGTAAAGTGGGTCTGAGAAAGCTTTTTGGTGGAAGAGTTCTTGGGTACTAGGTTCCCTCAGGCAGAGAGCTGCATTAGATCTCCCCCTATTTCCTGAGAGCTCCCCCCTCTGGCTCAAGCTGGAGATCTCTACCAAGCTTTCAACACTGGCTTTTGAAAAATCTGAAGTGGGGTCTTTTTTGTAGGAATTTGGAGCCCAAACTCCTTGGGTACCAGAAGGGGAACTTAAGGGCCAGGCTCTCCCTCAGTCCTGGGGAGA
The DNA here is from genome assembly GCF_000298275.1 of Orycteropus afer afer. Classification (NCBI taxonomy): domain Eukaryota; kingdom Metazoa; phylum Chordata; class Mammalia; order Tubulidentata; family Orycteropodidae; genus Orycteropus; species Orycteropus afer. The sequence continues at coordinate 10,398,780 of NW_006921672.1, read as the reverse complement.
AAAAGGGGTAAAGGGGAACATCACTTGGTTTGCCCCGTCTCACTGGGGAACCCCTCTTTTATGGTTGTGGATGAAAGAGGTAGGGAAAGAAGGGATCAGATCTGGGAACCCAGCTGCCCCCACTGTGGGGTACCCTAGTAGGGTGGGGTGCTCTAGTAGGGTAGGGTGCCCTGGGCTGAGTAGGAGGCCACAGGGGCATGGAGCTGGGGCCAAAAGAACCTGTTTTCCCTTCTCTCAATGCTAAGGTGGAGAAGGGGAAGGCATTGTAATTATATTGACTAAATGATTGGTTTAGCTAATCTGGTTTGTGGCTGTGATGAAAAGATAATATTGAGGAATTATTGCTAGGAGGTGCCTTGTGAAAACTGGCTACTTGAGGGGAGGGGGAATGTCAGAGGAGGGAGAAGGGGAAAAAAAAAGGTAAAATTGGATTAGTGGATTAGTCATTTCTTGCTAGATCAAGCCCCAGCTTGGGTGACATGAGCCCTCTCCACTCCCCCACCCCCACCGCGCACCCTGGCTCCACTTTGGAACCTCCGGTAGGGCTGCCAGGACTGAGGCTTTGAGAAAGCAGCCTGTGGGGACGAAGCAGGTCAGGCTGGGACTGGAAGCCTGCTTTCCTTCCTGGAGGCCCGTGGAAGGGGAGTACAGGTAGGAGAGGGTCTCTCAGGGCCGGGGAGGACTGGGGAGAGGAGCCCACTTGGGATGAGCTGCGACAATTGCTTAGACTAGAGAGGGACTCTGCACCGTGGTTGTGGTGGCTGCAGGGATTTGGGCTCGGACTGAGCTGGGTTTGAATCCCAGCTTTGCACCTAAGGCACTTGACTGCTAACCAGAAGGTTGGTGGTTCAAATCCACCAGCCACTCCTCGGAAGGAAGGTTGGGCAATCTATTTCCGTACTGGTACCGCCTCGGAAACCCAAGGAAGGGTCGCTATGAGTCAGGTCCTACTCGACGGCACATAACAACAACAACATTTATGTGGCTTTGGTCAAGTCACTTTACCTCTCTGAGCCTCAGTAACCTTCTAGGTAAAATGGGATGATGGTAACTGCCTGCCTAGTGAGTGAGGGCAGTGGTGGATCAATGCAGAATCCTTGCTGTCTATGCAGGAAACCAGGTTTGACTCCTGGTCAGTGCACCTCCCGCGTAGCCACCATCCCATCTGTCAGTGGAGGCGTCCATGTTGCTGATGCTGAACAGGTTTCAGTGGAGCTTCCAGACTAAGACAGACTAGGAGGAAAGGCCTGGTGATCTATTTCCAAAAATCAGCTGGAGAAAAACCCTGTGGATCACCACAGTCCAATTCCTGGGCTTGCCTTGAGTCAGGGGTTACTGCATGGCAGCTAACACCCCTCTTCCACCCATACATACTTGATAAACGGTAGCTTGAAAACCAAAGGAGGATTGTGCAGATGCCAGACTGAAGCACTTTCACGCACGGTTCTCTCTTGTTGTTGTTATGTGCCGTCAGGTCGGACCGACTCATAGCGACCCCTTCTTGGGTTTCTGAGGCGGTTTCACTACGGAAGTAGATTGCCCAACCTTCCTTCCAAGGAGTGGTTGGTGGGTTTGAACCGCAATACTTAACAATGATCCTTAGAGGCTGAAGCTCTGGTGGTGTGGTGCCCATGGCATTTGAGTGTTAACCAGAAGGTTGGCGGTTCAAACCCACCAGCCATTCCTCGGGCAATCTACTTCTGCAAAGATTTTCCGCCTTGGAAACCCAGTGGGGGGTCCAGACTTGATTTGATGGCTGTGAGTTTGGTTTTGTTTTTTGGTTTTAGAGGCTGTTCTCATTATCCCCATTTTACAAATGAAGACATTGAAACTCAGGGACTTAAGTGACTTGCCCAAGGTTGCACAGTGAGACCCAAGCAGGGCCCGGGGCTAGTATCCTCTGGCTTTAAGCCCAGCGCTCATCCTGCCATGTCATCCCACTGCAGCTCTGGGAAGAATTCCTGCTGCCCTTTTGTGAGAGCCTCTACTTGGGAGATTGGAGAATTCAGAAAGGCCCAGAAAAGTGTGTGTGTGGGGGGCAGATTTATCAGGTGGGGGTGACTCATGTTCTAGCCTCCAGTCCTTTGAAACCACCCTGTGGCTTGGTGTTTAATTCCTGGTGGAGGGGGAATATATCGCCAAGCCCAGGGACTGGGGTGGAGGTGGAGAGCTTGACAGGGGCAGGGGTCAAAGCTGCTGCTGCCTCCTGGCCTCCGACTGGGCAGAACCCTGGGCTGTCCTAGGCTTGACCCTGTGTGGGAAGTGAGAGTGGCCTGCTCTGCTGGGGGCTGGGGCTGTGCCAAAATAAAGGTGTGTGTGTGTGGGGTGCTGCTCCCTGGGGCCTAGAGAGAAATGAGAGTCGGATTTAGGTCTGGGCTGACATCCTGCTGAGTTGTGCCAGGCGAGGCTGCCAGGCTGCTGTTGTGGGGGGGGAGTTGGCTGTCCTCCGCTTTGGAGCTAGGGGGTATAGACCTTTCCGGTGATGGGATTGGGGGTCATGCATGCTGTCTGTTAGCCAGAGCATTGGTTATTCAGGGAGAAGCTGGTGTCAGACTGTTTTCAGACCTCCCTGGTCCTGGCACCTCTGCTACCTGGGCATCTGACACCACAGTGGGCCTGGGAAATGGGGTCTGGGAAACCTGATATGTAGTCAGGCAGTCTGGGTGCTGAGCCTACCACCACTGCGCTTCCCTTGAGGTAAGAAGGGGACTCCAGGGGGTAACTGGTCCCAGAGAAGGTTGCGGAGGTTTATCAACAGAGAGGGGAAGAACCAACTTGGTCCTGGCTGATTACCATTAAGAGGGTGATAGGCTTCCAGTCTTCCATCACCAGTGACAATACAAGAGCCATAGGGATGGATGCTTTTCTAGAAGGAATGAAGGTTAGGCGGAAAGAAGGACTTCCTGTCTGTTAGAGACAAGATCTTGACTTAAAGAAAGATAAGAGAGAGGTAGGAGCTTGGGGTTGACTTTTCTCTGAAAGGGCTGAAGCAGGGGCCCCTCCATGTGAGCTGGGAGGCGGGCCTGGTAGGAATCACACCTGTGAGGTGAGTCTGAGGTCTGCTGGGGTCCCCCGGGGAAACTTTTAGTGTTATGTCTTTTGAGAGAAGAGAGACATGGCACTGAAGTGGGCAGGTGTCCATGACCAGGCTGGCTCAATGACCCCTGCAAAGAAAAAGAGTGATGTGGCTGGGTGAGGTCACCAGGATTTGTGTCCCTGCAAGTGACACCGTGAGGCCTGTCTCCTGGGACGTGGCTGATTTTGGTGGAGGTCTTCGGGATGTGGAATGCCCCATTTTCCAGCGACTTCCTTAGCCAGGCCTGAAGAGAAAGCTCTCTGACCACTCCCCTTTGCTCAGCCTTCTGGCATCTCAGCCTTCAGGAGCCCTCGGGCAGGAAGCTTGGCTTTCTGTCACCTGTGTGTGGGTTAACACGTCCTGTGTATCTCTGTCCCCATTTGCTTCCCCACTGGGGAGACTGAAGATTCTTGAGTCTCTGATTTCCCAGGGTGGGATGGAGGTGGAGGGGACTAGTCTATCAACAAGCTGCTCATTTGGGGGTGAGGAAGAGGTTGGACTACAGGGCCTTCCCCTTCCCCTTGACTGAAAATATAATATCTGACCATTGTTTTAAAAAAAAAAAAAAGGAAAGCTTAGAAAAGTTTGAGAGAATGAAAAACTAAGGTCCATCATCCATTCAGCAGAGGCAACTGCCACAAATGTTTCTTTCCTGTCTCTTTTCTTAGCATCCTTTTGTTTTTTAGCCTCCATGAGCTCCTGCTCTGAATACAATAACGAATGTTAACCAAAGCTTTACTTTGTCCTAGTTTAGTCCTTTACAAAGTGCTAGTTTTCTCCAAGGAGCTCTGGTAGCATAGTGCCTAAGGCACTTGACTGCTAACCAGAAGGCTGGCGGTTCAAACCCACCAGCCACTCCTCGGAAGGAAGATGGGGCAATCTACTTCCATAGTGATACTGCCTCGGAATCCCAAGGAGGGGTCGCTATGAGTCGGGGTCAACTCGATGGCAAATAACAACAAGTTTTCTCCAAGGAGCTCTGGTAGCCTAGTGCCTGGGGCACTTGACTGCTAACCAGAAGGCTGGCGGTTCAAACCCACCAGCCACTCCTCAGAAGGAAGATGGGGCAATCTACTTCCATAGTGATACTGCCTCGGAAACCCAAGGAGGGGTCTCTATGAGTCGGGTCCGACTCCATGGCACATAACAACAACAACAAGTTTTCTCCAGCAATTATTGTACAGGGAACTAGTAAAAATGAGCAGTCAGTCTTCCCTGCTCTACTGGGACAGGCCAGGAAATGGCCCCTGCAGAATCCCCCCTGGAGAATCCTGGATGCCAGCTGGGGTGGTCCCAGCTGCCTGAGCTCCACTGGGGGCCGTCCAGGGCAGCAGGCTCAGGGTACTTGTGGATTCAGCTAAGTCACCGATACCATCAGCCCTTTGCTGCTGCTGCCTGAGGCTGGCTAAAGTGATTTTCCACTCCCAGGAGTCCCAGCTAGGGGTCATCTGCCCACAGAGGGTCACTGGCAGCTGGAGACCTCTCCAGGGGACCCTAGAGGTTCCTAGGTCAAGCCCCTTGCCCGGACGTTTCCTTCTCCCACAAATCCCCTTCATTTTCCCACCCTGGTTTGTTTGCTTTGGAAAGGAGCCCAGAAAGAGGAAAACAAACAGCAGCTGGGTCGGCCTGAGCCTGGGGCCCCCCCACCCTCCCAGCTTGTCCTCAGGCGGCAGCTTGGGCCATTTTCCAGCCTGGAAGTGAGGGTTTCCTGCGGAAACTCATCGTGGGTTTCTCTGTCTTCTCCCTCCCTCAGCCTGGTCCCTGACCGCTGGGCCTGGGGCCTGGGGCCTGCATCTTGTGTCTTGTGCAGCTCCTGTCCTGTGGGGGAGACACAGGTTCTACAGGGGTTTCCCTCGGGGTGAGGAGGCCTCGTGGGAAGTCCCAGCTTGAGTGGGGAGGCAAGATTCTCAAGGGAAACAAGCCTGTCTCTGTCCCCACTCTTCTGTCTGCTTGGGCGGGACTGCAGGCCAATTCTCAGACAGAGTGGGGGAGGGTTTGGGGCTGGTGACCTGTGGAGCCCAGCCTCCCCCAGGGGCTGCTATGTGGGGAATGTCCATGCCTGGCTGGCCAGACAGCCGGACTGCAGGAGGCAGCTCACGTGATGTTTCAGGGAAGAGGGGGCAGTGCAGTGTTTCCACCTGGCCTGGGCCAAGCTCCTCTTCCTTCCCAGGGCCTGGACACAAGCCCGCTTCCCCAGACCCGCTCCCATCCCCAGGGCTCCGGCCCAAGGCTAGGAGGCAGCTCCCCTCTTATCCCTTGTCTGAGGGGTTATGGAAAAGAAGCCTGGGTCTTATCCTGTTTTCTGGGACCCAAAAAGTAAACTGGCGGCCAGCCAGCATGCCAGGCCTGGCTCTGGGCTGGCAGCGTCCTGCGCCATCTCTGTTTCTTGAATATGATAAGGATGCTTGGCTGGACCTTCACTCTTGGCAGAGGGCTCCCGTATCACAAGTGTATTGGATCCACACCAGGGCTAGAGAAAGGAGTGCTTCGAATCTCTCCATTTAACCAGTGAGGACCAAGAGGCTTCAGGAGTGACTTGCCCTGGGGCGGACAATTAACTGAGGGTTGGGGCTGGGATGGAGCCACCGGCATGGGAATTGCATGCTTTTTTTCCTGCACACAGCCCCCTTCCTCTGCCCAGGGCCTGTATGTATCTGCATAGGCTGCTGGCCTCTGGCCCTAGGAGCCCCTGGGGATCCCTGGCCCTGCCTTGCTGTTCCTATACCGAAATGCAGTGTTTCTTGAGCCTGGCTCAGACTCTTCCTCAGCTGCCCCGGCCGGGTTTCCAGGTGTCTTGTTGACACTTGGCACTCCTGCAGCCCAGGCCAGCTGTGCCTGTCACTGGCTGTCCCCAGTGTGGGCCGGCTGAGACAGGAGCCTGGAGTAGCTCCAGTGAGGTTATTTTGAATGTTAGGGCTGGGCTGTGCTTTGCTGAGACAGCCTTGGATTTAGGGCGCCCAGTGTCAGCCCACTGGGTTGGCCACAAAGAGGAGAGGGCAGGAATGAAGGGCAGCCTCATTGTGTTCTCAAAGACTCTTTCCAGTGTGGACAGGGTAGGGTAGAGAGGATCCTTCACCCACGCTCTGCAGGGCCCATCTCCTCTCTTCCTGCCCTTTCTGTCTTCCTGTCCCTGTCCCCACCCTATGATCTCTGAGCTGGCGTCTTCCTCCCATGGTGTTGCTAAACAAAGGCCCCTCATTCAATTCAGAAAGCCGCCCTGTCTCTGTCTCTGCCCACCTCTGGCCAGGGCGCATGGGCAGGGCTATGTCTGTCTCGTGCGCTTCCACCCTGGACTCTGAGTCCAGGGTGGAGATGGACAAAACTAAACAGGGCGCGGCCCCTCCACCCTGGGAACTACAAAACCAGCACTTCTGTTTCTTGTGAGAAAATATCCCTGGTTCTCCTGGGGAGAAGGTGGGGCTGGTTGCCAGTTCCACCTGAGGTCTGACTGCTAGCCTTCCTTCCAGTTACAGCAACAGCAGCTCTTCCCATTCTCCTTTCCTCAGGAAGAGTTCTGGTGGTATCCTCTCTCTGAACTGTGGTCCAACTCTGGCCCTGCCTTCTCTTGTCTGTCCTGGGAATCCTGGCTCCCTGCTCCTAGAATCTTAGAAACCAGTGTTAGACATCCAAGGTTACCTGGACTGCCCCTTGGGAGCAGCCTCTGTAATGGACTACACTGGTCCCACCGAGGCAGACTTGGATTGGAGGAAACTCTGACATTTTCTCGGTATGGAGCCTAGAGATAGGGAACAATAGAATGCCTGCCAGGGTTGCTTGAGGGAAGAACTCAATTCATTTGATAATAAAGGCTGGTCTCCTTTGACCTCTCTGTGGGTCTGACTCACCTTGGGAAGCTCCTCTGGCTCCAGGTCTGGGCTGGCCAGGGTGATGGGGGACAGCTGAGGAAACTCCTCGTCTGTGGCCAGCCTTGGCCTTGTTGTTGCTGCTGTTGCTGTTATTAGTTGCCACTGAGTCGGCTCTGACTCATAGCGAACCCATGCACAGCACTGCCCTGTCTTGCGCCATCCTCATAATCCCTGCTATGCTTGAGCTCACCTTTGCAGCCACTGTCAATCCATCGTCTTCCCTTCTATCACTAACCCTCTGCCTTACCAAGCGTGATGTCCTTCTCTGGGGGCCTTGACTTTGGTGATTCCTTTAACATGGGGCTGGTGAACAGATGGTCCCTGTGGTTCCAGTCTGCCTCAGCTGAGAGGCCTCAGGTTTGGACAGCTGATTACTGGTAAGGGACATTTCCTGGTTAGGGTGGAACATTTTTACTGATCAGGGCTGCTGTCCATTTTGTCTGACCAGAGATGACTGAGACTGGGCATCCAGGTGTTGGTTCAGCCCCTTGCCCAGCAAAGTGGTGTATTTAAAGGGTGTTTTCATTTCCTAAAAGAGCTCTGGTGGCACTGTGGTTAAGGCTGCCAACCAAAAGGTCAGCAGTTAGAACCCACCAGTCACTCCTCGGGAGAAGGATGAGGCAGTCTGCTTCAGTAGAGATTTATAGCCTTGGAAACCCTCTGAAGGCGTTCTACCTTGTCCCATAGGGTTGTTATGAGTCAGAATTGACTCGATGGCAGTGGGTTGGGTTTGGGCTTAGTTTCTTGGAGGCCCTGGGTGGTGCAAATGGTTAGCATACTGTTAAACAAAAGGTCGGTTGTCCAAGCCCACCCCACCCACAAGTGCCTTGGAAGAAAGGTTGGTGATATACTTCCAAAAAAATCAGCCACTGAGAAGCCCAGGGAACACAGTACTGCACACATGAGGTCACCGTGAGTCAGAATTGACTTGATGACAACTGGGTTTTTTTTATAGTTTCCTAAGGCTACTGTAACAAAGTACCACAAGCTAAGTGGCTTAACACAACACAAACGTGTTGTCTCAGAGTTCCAGAAACTATAAATGTGAGATCAGGGTACCGCAGGGCCATGCTCCCTCAGAAGGCTCTGGGGAAAGGCTCTTCCTTGCCTCTGCCAGCTTGTTCCTCGGCTTGTGGAGCGTCTCTCCACTCTGTGCCTCCGTCTTCACTTCCCACAGTCTTCTTCCCTGGGTGTCTCTGTGTCTAATCTCCCTCTCCTTTCTCAGATAAAGAGTTCAGTCATTGGATGTCAGGCCTGCTCTCCTTATTCTAATATGGCCTCATCTTAGCTTGAGTATGTCTGCAAAGACCCTTTTTTCCAAATAAAGTCATATTTGCAGGTACTGGAGGCTAGGGCTTGAACTTACCTTTGTTGTTGTTGTTGTGTGCTGTTGAGTCGGACCCGACTCATAGCCACCCCTCCTTGGGTTTCCAAGGCAGTATCACTACAGAAGTAGATTGCCCAACCTTCCTTCCCAGGAGTGGCTGGTGGGTTTGAACCGCCAGCCTTCTGGTTAGCAGGCAAGTGCGTTAGGTACTATGCCACCAGAGCTCCTGAACTTATCTTTAGGGGACACAATTCACCCACAACAAAGGGTTAATGCTACTGTGTTTGTCCATAGCGTTTCACCTTCCTTTTTAAGTGCTTGGATGTCAAGTCTTCCTGTCTTGAGTTTTTTCCTCCCAGCACTCCTGTGTTCTCTCTTGGGCCCCAACCTTGGGGCAGGGAGAAAGGCCCGGGGAAGGAGGGTGCTGGGCAGTGTTTTCCGGAGTCTGACTTCTCTGAGCCTCCAGTTTCCTGCCCTTGGCCATTCCGCCTCCTTGCAGCTGGGGAAGGGGTGTGTATGGGGCGTGGGGGGAGCACTCCTCCTAAAATAGTCACCACTGTCAAATGGAATGCCTGGGAAGCAGTTGGGCACATCTGGAGGCACAGAGCCTCTGTCTGTCTGCCATTCTGGGCCTGCTTCTGTTTATCAGCCTGAAACTCTGAGTCACTCAGGTGGCGTGAGGCCAGAGGAGGCCAGTGGAGCCAGGACGGCTCCTGCCTTTGCCTGTTGCAGGTGTGCTTATGGACAGGGGAGGGGCCAAGAGTCACCATAAAAGGCTAGAGACCTGAAGGCTCATTCGTCATTCTCCTGGCCTGGCCCCGTGGCTCTGGACCATCATTCCTTGATGCTCTTTGTTCCTGGGGTGGGGCCAGGTTGCACCAGCCGCCCCACCCTCATCCTCACCCGGTCCCCCATTACAGCAGAACAACTGGTTTGAGGTGCTAGGTGCTGCCCAGCCTCATGGAGGGGCAGGAGGGGTGCAGGCTGGAGTCTGATGTGAGGACCTTGCTCTCTGAGGCCACACTGGGATATGCACAGACTTTGGTGTCACTCACTGCAGGTGCCTGGTTCCATCCCTGCCATTTCTCTGCTGTGCCACCTCACCTGGTGGAGCCCTAGTTTCCACTTCCCAGTTTCTCTTCCTCTGCAAACAGAGGAAGAGAGCATGAACTTTGAAGGCATTTGTAAAGGTCCAACGTACAGCACACCCTTACTTGGCTCTTAGTTTCTCTGTTTCCCCTCCCAGGCTGCCGGCCTCTGGAGGTCAGTTCCTAAGACAGTAGAGCCAAGCACAGACTCAATGGGAAATCTACCAACACTGTATACCTCCTATGTGCCAGGCACCATGCTGGGTCCTTTGCAAATACAATATCCTGCAAGGGAGGTGATATTAGCCCATTTTATAGATGGGAGCTCTGAAGTCCAGAGCAGAGAAGTAAAGGAGCTGAAATTTGAATGATCAGTGGGATGCAGAAAACCGGGAAAGGCTTCTAGGAGCTGGGGTGTTGGGAGAGACAGTGCCTTCAGCTCTGGTCCTCTGGGGCCACTTGCAATCCTGTCCCTCATGGGGAAAGTGAGAGCCCTGGGTCTCTGAGGAGACGGCACAGGTGGCTGCTGCCAGCAGCCTCCCCAGCTCCGGGCAAACCTGTCTGACCGCTTCCCTGCCCTGCCCTGCCCAGTTCTGTCCAATGACTGCTGTGCTGTGCTGCTGCCTCCTCCCCCGCAGCTTTTCCCAGGAGCCCCAGTGGGTGGGGGTGGGCTCATGCAACCCCAGAAGGTGCAGGAGGCCCTGAGTGACTCCTCCTGCCCCTGGGAGTGTTGGGTGGGTCAGGGAGATGAGTGAGCTCAGGGTGGGTTGGGGCATTTGGTCCTTTACAGCCCCACCCCCCTGGGGTGAACCCCACCCTGGGCTGGAGTCAGTGAGACAAGCCCAGGGCTCACTCACCTCTGGGACTCCTCCACCCCAGGGTGTCCCACCCTGGGTAGCCGCTCCTAGACCTGGTGCTCTTCTGTCTTCCTGCCCCCTTAACAGCCCATGGGGCCCTTGGCAGATCTTTGATTTTCTCTCAGCTGGCATGGGGGGAGGGGTGGCTGGGCAGGGCCTGGGCTTAGAGGAGGCGGGTAGGCTGGAGAGGGGGTGGGCTGGAGGCCCTGGGGGGCTGGGAGGATGGAGCTGGGGGTTAGGCCAGGTGCTGGGATGCCAGGCTTGGGTCAGCTGACTTCCTGCCCCTCCCTTGTACCCCTAGCAGCCACAATGGAGGTGATGAATCTGATCGAACAGCCTATCAAGGTGACTGAATGGCAACAGACATACACCTACGACTCGGGCATCCACTCAGGTGCCAACACCTGTGTGCCCTCTGTCAGCAGCAAGGGCATCATGGAGGAGGAGGATGCTTGCGGGCGCCAGTACACGCTCAAGAAGACCACCACCTACACCCAGTCGGTGCCCCAGAGCCAAGGTTGGGACCCCCTGGGGCTCTTTGTGGGGTGGTGGAAAACCTGCAGAGAGCAGGGAAGAGGAGACCAACTTTAGGGGGCTCCTGGTCTGAGGGGGCCTCTTTCCTGCCAGAGAACAGGGCTTCTTGGCTGGTTGTGGGTTTGGTAGCTAAAAGTACAGGTGGGGAAGCCATGTGGATAGGTTCTCCTTCTTGCCTTATTGGAGTGTAGAACCTCTGTCTTCCTCCACACAGGGGCCATTGGGACAGTTGCCAGAGCAGGGCTTCCTGGGAGGCCTGGTCACCTATTTGTGGGAATCCCAGGTCCAACCTGGGGATGAGATCTGGAGAAGGAACCTGAAGTCTGAGCTGAGAACCACCCCTTATTTGCTGTACTGACTTCCTGCCAGTCTGCTATGTGATATGGGGTGGCTCTCTGGGCCTCTATTTGCCTGCCTGTATAGTGGGAGAGTTGCTGCTAATGAGGGTATAAACAGAGTCATGAAATTGCAGGGATGAAAAGAGATCTGGGTTGTCAACCTGATGGTTAAGAGTGTGACTTTGGGCTCTGGAGTCAGACTGCCTGGGTTCAGATACTAGATTGGGCTTTAAAAAAAAAAAAAGCATTCTTTCTGTGCCTCAGTTATTCCATCTATAAAATACTAGGACTCTACCTTGTAGGATTGTTGTAAGGATTAAATGAGAAAAGGTAAAAAAAAAAAAAAAAAAAAAGCCCTTAGTTCACTGCCTGGCACATCACAAATGCTCAAAAACGTCATCCCACTGCCACTAAGTTGATTCATAGCGACCCCCACAGGGTTTCCAAAGCTGTAAATCTTTACAGAAGTAGATTGCCTCATCTTCCTCCCATGGAGCAGCTGGTGGGTTTGAACCTCTAACCTTCTGGTTACCAGCCAAAAGCCTTATACATTATGCCACTAGAGCTTCTTTCAAAAATGTGAGTTATTCCTGTTAATAAAATTACCGCTAACCTTGTGCCAGACACATGATTACTTTCTTTTCAGAGCAATTTGTGACTCCTATGATCATTTAATTTTCATAAGAATTCCATGTGGTGGAAAGTACAGGCAGAGCCCCCGTTTTACTGATTAAATAGCTGAGGTGATGGTGACTTGCCCAGGGTCACTGGTTAGAGGCAGACCTGGGGGTGGTGGTGTGCTGGAGCTTTGGTCGGGGCAGGAGGCAGTCCAGAGAACCCAGGTTGGGTTGTCTTCGTATGGTCCAGCCCATCCCCCAGTGCCCTCCCTTGCCTCCTGCCACTCAGTCCCTGCCCCGTTGGTGCGCAGGTGATCTGGAGTACCAGATGTCCACGACGGCCAGAGCCAAGCGGGTGCGGGAGGCCATGTGTCCTGGCGTGACGAGTGAGGAGAGCTCCTTGCTGCTGGCCACCCAGGTGGAGGGGCAAGCCACCAACCTGCAGCGGCTGGCTGAACCATCCCAGCTGCTCAAGTCGGCCATCGTGCATCTTATCAACTACCAGGATGACGCTGAGCTGGCCACCCGGGCCCTGCCTGAGCTCACCAAACTGCTCAATGATGAGGACCCGGTCCGTGAGGGGCCTGGCGGGGGTCGGGGCAGGGCAAGGAGGGTGAGGTCAGGTGTCCTTAGGAGCTGGGTCCACCTGGAGTAGGGGGAGGCCACCAACCCAGAGTCACTACAGAGAGGAGAGTCTGACTGTGGCCTGGCTGAGGGTTCCCCTGGCCCCTTTTTACCACAGCAGCAGCCTAGCTTGACCCGCCCACTCATGTCTCCTCAACCCCTGCCCCACACTGCAGGTGGTGGTAACCAAGGCAGCCATGATTGTGAATCAGTTGTCCAAGAAGGAGGCATCACGGCGGGCCCTGATGGGCTCGCCCCAGCTGGTGGCGGCTGTGGTACGCACCATGCAGAATACCAGCGACCTGGACACGGCCCGCTGCACCACCAGCATTCTGCACAACCTCTCCCACCACCGTGAGGGGCTGCTGGCCATCTTCAAGTCGGGCGGCATCCCTGCCCTGGTCCGCATGCTCAGGTGCTCACCCCCAACTCACTCCCCCAGCCCTGGGCTTCTGTAGAACATGTGCTGAGCACCTACTGTGTGCCAGGTGCAGAACCGCACCCTGCTGCTCCGGTGCTCCCAGCACAGCAGGAGAGTTGTTGGTGTGTGCTGTTGAGTAAATTTCCAACTCATGGTGACCCCATGTGACAGAGTAGGACCGCCCTAGGGGGTTTTCTAGGCTGTAATCTTGGTGGCATAGTGCCTAAGCCATTTGACTGCTAACCGGAAGGCTGGCGGTTCAAACCCATGAGCCACTCCTCTACTACTATAGAGATACTGCCTCAGAAACCCAAGGAGGGGTCGCTATGAGTCGAATCAACTTGAGGGCAGTGAGTATGGTTTTTTAATTTTTATGGGAGCAGATTGCCAGGGCTCTCTTCTCATGGAGCCACTGGGTGGGTTTGAACCAATAACCTGGTTAACAGTCAAGTGCTTATCCGTTGCTCCTCCAGGGAAGACAGGTGTGTAAATAGCAGGTTAGCTGTCACCATATGCTACAGGCTAGGGCAGAGGGATATTTGGGATTACTCAGAGGCAGGAAGTGGTCACTATAACAGCAGGGGCTTGAAGGATAAATGAAGTGTGGCCTCTGTAGATGAAAGGAAGAGTGTACCAGGCAGAGAACAGCAGGTGGAAACCCCCTGTGACCTTTGTCTTTCCTGGCCTTACAATGTGTGGATTGGCCTCTTTCCTCCATCTCCCACACCAGGCTGGAGACCTGGGGGGTGGAGATTTGGATCATACTCCCCCTGCACTCCTTGCAAGGCCTCTCTAGCCTGTAGCCTTGCTTATGGAAGCTGCTCAGTAGAGACTGATGTTGAGAGGACTTCCTCTATGCTCAGCACTGGAATCATGATCCCAGTGGGGAGACAGACAAGCCATCTTCTGCTTGTTCTGAGTGGGGCTGGGTTCAAAGGATGAAGGGAGATTCGCTAAGGGATATTTCTGTAGGACTGGTGATGTTGAGGAGGCTTCCCGGGGGAAGTGGAGACCTCACATTTATCCCAGACCCCTGGGATCTACTTCATGCTAACCCCCCACCTGCCATCCCAGCTCCCCCGTGGAGTCGGTCCTATTCTACGCCATCACCACGCTGCACAACCTGCTGCTCTACCAGGAGGGTGCCAAGATGGCTGTGCGCCTGGCAGATGGGCTGCAGAAGATGGTACCCCTGCTCAACAAGAACAACCCCAAATTCCTGGCCATCACCACTGACTGCCTGCAGCTGCTGGCCTATGGCAACCAGGAGAGCAAGGTGGGCCCCTCTCGCCCCACCCGAGTCCCAAAGCCTGCCACTACATCACCTCCATGCTGCTGCAGCCAGGCCCCCTGCCCCTCTACTCCTTTTAGGTTAAATGCATATGTAATGCAGATATATATGTTACATCATATCACTGAATATTTCAAGGGTAAGGAAACAAAAAAAAAATCACTCATCCTCCCACAACCACTGTTGTGATTTTGATGTGCTTCTTCTAATGCTGTTCCTGGGCATAGTTTTGCATGGTTGTAATCATAGCAAATGTGCAACTTTGTATATTTTCTAGATGCTTTTTTTTTTTTTCCTGTTTTTGTTGTATTGTCTTTAGACCACCCTCTGTGGTGGCCAAATAGCATTTCATTAAGTGAAGTCCCCAAACTTTATTCTGAGGCAGGGCATCAGATTACTTCTAATTCCCAACCTTTATGACCAATGCTGTAATAAACATCTCTGGGTATGCAGCTTTTCCCAAAGCATAGACTTTTGTCATAGGCTAAATTTTCATTAAAGAGGCTAAGGGATGTATTTTTGTAAAACATCTCTAGGCTTTTACCCAGATAGCTTTGCAAAAGATTTGTGCTCATTTATAATGATATGCCCAGCAATGTTTATGAACACAGTTTTACCACATCTTTGCCAGCATTGAGTATTACCATTTTTTCAACATTATGTCTTGTTCAATAAGCACAAAAGCTATTCAGGCTTTAGCTGACGCTTGGTAACAATAGCTCTATTGGCCTCTTTTCTCCCTGCCATATTCCCTGTCCGTCTCACATCCCTTCTCACCCTTTCCACCAACAGCTGATCATCCTGGCCAATGGAGGGCCCCAGGCCCTTGTGCAAATCATGCGTAACTATAGCTACGAGAAGCTTCTCTGGACCACCAGCCGTGTGCTCAAGGTGCTGTCTGTGTGCCCCAGCAATAAGCCTGCCATTGTGGAAGCTGGTGAGTATGAGGGCCTGTGAGGGTGGCTCATGTGGCCAGGAGAGCTGAGGTGTGGGCCCTGCCCAGTAGCCAGCCTGTCAGCCATGGTCTTCTGTGGCTGACATGACCCCACCCCTGCCCCAGGTGGGATGCAGGCCTTGGGCAAGCATCTGACGAGCAACAGCCCCCGCCTGGTGCAGAACTGCCTCTGGACCCTGCGCAACCTCTCGGACGTGGCCACCAAGCAGGTAAGGGAGGCGTTCAGACCTGGGGCCGGCCTCTTCACCTGCCTCATCTTCCCCTCTTTCCAAGTCTGACCTTAGGGTCCATGGAGGCCTGGAGCCTCTCAGTCTTCCTCCTTCGTGACTGAGATCACAAATACCCTGAAGACCCTCATCCCTTTAGCTTAAGGATCTAGTCCCCTTTAGGGGTGGGGAAGGGAAGAGAAAGGGGGTTGATGTTTTTAAAGTGGGGTTCAGGCAGTAGCAGAGGAGTGGTTTTGACCTGAGCTCTGGTGCGGTGAGCAATAGTGAGATAAGGGACAGCTTTTGGAGTGGGGGTACTGGTGGCCAGAAACACAAATTAAGGGAAATGCAGCTTCAGGGCAAATCTGTTGGCCCCTTCTTCTAACCAGATTACCCTTCCTAAGAACCCCTGCTCGTCACTAAGTGAACAGTTTACTGAGTGCCTGTCATGTGCCCGCACTCTGCTAGACACTTGTGTTCTTCACTTGTGTAATTCTTTCAACACCACCTGGAGGTAGCGGGTGGGAACCCATTGTTTAGATGTAATAACTGAGGCTCAGAGAGTTAAGCAACTGGTGGTCACGGCTAGTAAATGACGGAGGTGGGATTTGAACCCAGGACTGTGTGTCACCAAAATCTGAGATCTTTCTTTTCTACCATAAGCCCATGTGGCTCTCTCTCCCTGGGAGAGGTGAAGCTTCTGGGTTTGACGTGTTTCCTGAAAGAGGATTTGGCTTGAGGACCACTGGAGGGCAATAGTAAAGGCCCAGAAGGGTGAAAATGTATAAAAATGGGTCAGCCAATGGGTCAGCCTGGCCATTGAAGCATGTGGTCTCATCTACAGCTTCCTCCTGGCCTAGATGTTTCTGTTGCTCTAAGTTGGCTTCAGCCTGGAGCTGAGGCCCCAGAGAAAAGCAGGAAGAAAGAGTGTGGCACTTGAAACCAGGTCATATCTGGGTTCAAATCCAGCCCACTAGTTCTGGGTCTGTGGGCAAGTCCCTCCACCTCTCTGAGCCTCTGAAAGCGAGTAATACCCCCTCCCAGGTGTTGACAGGATTCTGGGGATAAGAATTCCCAGCTCAGCTCCTGAAATGGAAGGGAATAGGCTGACCATACATCAACTGAGTCTGGGCTTGAGCCCCTTTTCACCCTCTCTCTCCCTGGGAACTTCCTGGAGTTGGGGGCTCTCCCTCACTCTCTGCTGCCTCCCCCAACACCCAGGAAGGCCTGGAGAGTGTGCTGAAGATTCTCGTGAACCAGCTGAGTGTGGATGATGTCAACGTTCTCACCTGTGCCACAGGCACGCTCTCCAACCTGACATGCAACAACAGCAAGAACAAAACACTCGTGACACAGAACAGTGGTGTGGAAGCTCTCATCCACGCCATCCTGCGCGCTGGCGACAAGGATGACATCACGGAGCCAGCCGTCTGTGCCCTGCGCCACCTCACCAGCCGCCACCCAGAGGCTGAGATGGCCCAGAACTCTGTGCGCCTCAACTACGGCATCCCAGCCATTGTCAAGCTGCTCAACCAGCCCAACCAGTGGCCACTGGTCAAGGTACCCACTGCCGCTGCAGGGGGTGTTGGGTGAGGGAAGGGCCTCCCTGTGGTCAGAGTTGTTGTTGTTTGCCATCGAGTCGGCCCTGACTCATAGCGACCCTTGGGTTTCCGAGGCAGTATCACTACGGCAGTAGGATTGCCCAACCTTCCTTCCGAGGAGTGGCTGGTGGGTTTGAACCGCCAGCCTTCTGGTGAGCAGTCAAGTGCCTTAGGCACTATGCTACGTGGTCAGAGTTAGGTGCTGTATAAACCCACCACCATCGATTCTGACTTACAGCTAGCTACTCTACAAGACAGAGTAGAACTGCCTGATGGGGTTTCCAAGGCTGTACATCTTTATGGAAGCAGATTGCTTCATCTTTCTTTCATGAAGCAGCTGGTGGGTTTGAACAGCCAACCTTTTGTTTAGCAGTCAAATGCCTTAGCCACTAAAGTACTGTGTAAAACCGGACTCACTGCCATTGAGTTGGTTCTGACTCGTAGCAACCCTCATTGGGTTTTCAAGGTTGTAAATCTTTATGGAAGCACATTGCCTCATCTTTCTTCTGCAGAGAAGCTGGTGAGTTCAAACCACTGACCTTTTGGTTAGCAGCCAGATGCTTTAGCCATTACACCAGCAAAGCTCCTTCAAGGTGCTGCAGGCAAAACTGCTATAACAAAGCCAAGGCAAGTTGGCTGCCACTGAGTAGGTTCCAACTCATGGCGATGACACCTGTTGGGGTACAATTGTGCTCTGTCGATTTTTTAAAAAATTTATCTTGTTGTTCTTCTTGAGAATATACACAGCAAAACACACACCAATTCAACTGCTTCTCCAGATACAACTCAGAGACACCGACTCGACTCTGTTGAGTTGTGCAACCATTCTCACCTGCCTTTTCTGACTTGTTCCTCCCCTATTAACATAAACCACCCCCTAAGGTTCCTTTCTAATCTTTCAAATTGCTGTTGTCACTTTGATCCCGTATACCAGCCAAACCAAACTCACTGCCGTTGAGTTGGATCCAACTCACAGCGACCCCTCCTCGGGTTTCCAAGGCAGTATCACTACGGAAGTAGATGCCCAACCTTCCTTCCGAGGAGTGGCTGGCTGATGGGTTTGAACCACCAGCCTTCTGGTTAGCAGTCAAGTGCCTTAGGCACTATACTACCAGAGGTCCCTTGATCCCATATAGATAGTTCTTAAAAGAGCTCAAGCAAAATACTTTTCACTAGTTTAGCTAAACTAGCTCCATAGGATTTTCAGTGGAAGTAGATTGCCAGGCCTTTCTTCCTGGGTGCCTCTGTGTGGATTCAGACAGCCAACCTTTTGTTTACCAGCCAAGCATATTAACCATTAGCACCAGCCAGGGACTCTACTATAAAAAATCAAAACCAAACAAACCCACTGCCACTGAGTCAATCTGGACTCATAATGACCCTATAAAACAGAGGAGAACTGCCCCATAGAGTTTCCAAGGCTATAAATCTTTATGGAGGCAGATTGCCACATCTTTCTCCCATGTAGCAGCTGGTAGGTTTGAACTGCTGACCTTTCAGTTAGCAGCCAAGTACTTAACCACTGCTGTAACAAAGAAGTCCTAAAATACAGTGGCTCATGTGAGATAGAAGTTTATTTAGTAATGAACTTAGATCTCAATGGCTCTCCTCCAGAGACCCAGGTTCTTTCTGTCTTGTAGCTCCTTGATCCGCCAGAGAAGAGCTTCTCAAGTTTAATAAGCATCTATGTCCCCTGGGGCTCTCATTAAACTGCAGGTTCTGGTTTACCAGCTCCCAGGTGATGTGTTGGTCCATGGAGTCCACGCTTGTGCCAGAGGGTCCACACAAGGGAGTGTCCTCACATGAATTGTCCCCACAGATGTGTTCTAATCCCAAAGAGTGGTAAAGTAGGGATGGGTGGGTTGCCAGCAGCCAGAAAGCGGGACACATCCCCTTGGCTCACATCTCAGAATCAGGTTATTTAGCCACATCTAGATGCAAGGAAGGAGCTCGTGGTGCAGTGGTTAAGGCATTCACCTGCTAACCAAGAGGTCGGTAGTTTGAACCCACCAGCTTCTCCATCGGAGAAAGCGGAGGCAGTCTGCTTCCGTAAAGATTTACAGCTTTGGAAACCTTATGTGGTAGTTCTACTGTATCCTACAGGGTTGTTATGAGCTGGAATCAACTCGATGGCCGTGGGTTCGGTTTTTGGCCTTTGGGTAGATACAAGGAGGCCAGGAAATGTGATTGCCAGCCAAGGTCCCATGTGTCCTGCTACAACTCCAGGTGCAGGCACTCAAAGACAAAGAGAAGAGCAGCTTCTAGGAGATAGTTAGTCTCTGGATGTGAAGGGTAGAGCCTTTTTCTCTGGAGGCCATCTGGGTAGAGGAGAGAGATGGGTACTACCTTTCTCTCATGGGGAAGGGGCTGAAGGGTGAGCCCGGTGGTGCATAGGCCCCAGGGGCAGAGTTTTAAGGAACAGGGAGAGTGTGTGTAACTATGTATAGAAACAAATCAAAGAGCCCAAATCCAGTGATGCCTGGTGCCAGAGTGTGAGGAGACTGCTGTAGGCCTGGGGTCTTGTTCGAAGGCATAGAAACCACTGGCAGGGCCCAGCAGCCAACTGTGAAGTGATCTGAACAGTACAGACAAGAATTACCCTAGTGATTGTACACATTGAATTTAAAACAGCCCACAGTGAGGAAAACAAAATGGCAGCATGTGGTCCTGTCCTTGGCACTTGGTCCCACCTATCTGCTCAAGGTCAGGGAGAAAGTGCTGTGAGGAGAGGGGCTGCTGACTGCAAGTCAGGAAAGCTGGGTTTGCCTCCTGACCCCTGTAGTTCAGTGATTAGTGCCCTTAGCAAGCCTTCCACCCCTGTGCTCATGCCCTCATCTCTCATCTGGAGACTTTTCATCCCTGCCCTCCTGGCTTCTTGTTTAGAGCATCAAATGAGAGGGCATGTGCTTTGCATGTGTCCCTGAGGGACTCTGGGAGGCCAGAGAGGCTCCTGGGAGCTGGGGGGCCCTGGGGAGGAGATAATCTTCCAAGAGCGTCCTGCTGGGGGCTGATTACCATTGGAGCATCACAAAGCAGGAGGCTCTGGGGTCAACTACCACAAAGACTTTCTGGTCATTGGGGTTTGGGAACTATCAGAAAAGCAAGTAAGACTATGTCTGTGGATGGGTTGACAGAGGGGACAGGGGTGAGGTTTAGGGCATGGGAGCTGGCAGAATGTTCTGGAATGGGATATCATTTTAGCAGGAGCTATTAGAGTTAGGTCCCTAGGTGGCACAAACGGTTTGTGCTGACTACTAACCTAAAGGTTGGTAGTTCAAACCCACCCAGAGGTACTGTGGAGGAAAGGCCTGGCAATCTGTTTCTATGATGATTACAGCCACGTAAACTATATGGAGCAGTTCTAGTCTAAGTCATAGAGTTGCCATGAGCCAGAATCAACTTGATGGCAACAGCGCTGAAGTATTTTTTTCTATTAATCAGAGTTAGACATGAGGACCTACAGATCTTGTAGAGTCAGGAACTTGGACTAGGGGTGGTCTCATTCTTGAGAGCTTTAACATGTCTGTGTCACAGAGGCAGGAAATGATTGTTGCTGGGAAATTGGGATCTTCCAAATGCCCAAGAAATGCCCCTGACCACTGCCCTTTCCTTGCCAGGCAACCATCGGCCTGATCAGGAATCTGGCCCTGTGCCCAGCTAACCATGCCCCACTGCAGGAGGCAGCAGTCATTCCCCGCCTCGTCCAGCTGCTGGTCAAGGCCCACCAGGATGCCCAGCGCCATGTGGCTGCGGGCACACAGCAGCCCTACACGGTGAGTGGATGGTGCCTGTAACAGCCCTCCCTCGGGAACCAGGGTGCCCTCTATGTGAATGTGTACGAGTGTGTACATGACTGTATATGTGTGTGTTACATTGTGCATGTGTGTGCATCCAAGCACGTCCATGTGTGTGCATGCATGTATACTCACGCACATGGTATCTGAGGTTGGGAGGGAAGTTGTGATTGATGCCAACTCCAAAAACCAGGGTGTCATGGGGGAGTTGTGGCCATGTCCAAAGGCCACCTGCCACATGCCCCAATGCCTCCTCTGGCTGCAGGATGGTGTGAGGATGGAGGAGATTGTGGAGGGCTGCACTGGAGCCCTGCATATCCTTGCCCGTGATCCCATGAACCGCATGGAGATCTTCCGACTCAATACCATCCCCCTGTTTGTGCAGGTGAGTCTGGGTCAGGTGGGCAGTAGAGATCCCTCCAACCCCCATTTCTCCCCATTGTCTGCTGAGGGGCAAAGGTTGGGGCCATGATCTCTGAAGGGTTGGGAGGCTGGGCCAGGAGTCAAGAGGTCAGAAGGAGTTGGGAGGCTGCCAAAGGGGCAAGGAGGCCGTATCTTCTAACCTCCTCTAACACCACAAGAGGAAGACAGAATCACCATCAGCAGCCCAAGGCCTAGTCCTGCGAGGCCAGACATGCTGCCTCCCTCTAGCCCTTTCTCCAACCCAACACCAACCGTTCCTCCCGCAGCACCCACCACCTTTCTGCTGGGTTCGATAATTTGCTGCAGTGGCCACACAGAACTCACAGATTATGCGGTTTATTAGGGAAACTACCAGGCTATAATTCAAGTTCAGAAACAACACTCAGTCTCTCTCAGGCCCTTGTTTCTCAGCCAACAGTCTCTCTCAGTCTCTGTCCCAGCAGTGTGTGTCTCTTGGTGTCTCTCTCTCAGCAACGTGTGTCTCTTGATGTCTCTTTCTCAGCCAGCAGTTAGAGAGACTCCTTCTGCCTCTAGAAGGGCTCCTTTTGAGCCTGGCATAGTGACCACACTAACCAATCACAATATCAGAATTCTAAACACCTGAGAGAGAGTGAACTTCCCAGAACATTGCTTTGTGCCACTGGCAACAGAAATACCCCAGGTGGATAACTTCAACAATCAGAAGCTCCTCAGTTGCTCAGACAAATTCCACCACAGAGTTTACAAACACTTATGGCTAGAAAAGCCATACCAGGTAATTTACTATACCACAGAGGCATGCCACCTCCCCAGGAAAGGCACTTAGCAAACCCTTGGATGAGAAGGGCCTTGCCAGCTTAAAAGCAGAAGGGATCACAAGGAGAAAAAGAAGACATTTGAAATTCAACCACATAAACATGAAAACCATCTACATATCACAGGAACAACCTAAACCATGAAAAGCTAAACAGTAAACTGGGAAAACATTTGCAAGTATCATGACGGATAAAGTTTAACATCCTTCAGATAAAAGAACTTGGTCCCGGTTCATATCAAAGAACTACAAGATCCCAGTAGTTAAATGGGAAAAAACAACAAACCATTCCCAGGTGGCTTATAAACAAAGAATGTTCAGCCCCAGGGTTTAAAGAAATGAAACCTATCCTCTGGTGAGAGCCCATTTCTTCCACTATCAAATTGGCAATGGAAAAAGTCAGAGTACCCTGTGCTGGTAGAGATGTGATGTTATAGATGATCTCATACACCACCGGTGGAAGAATAAGGTGGAAGGCAATTTTGCGATATATATGAAGAGCCTTGAAATGTTCATACCTGTTGACCAGGTACCTCAAGGCTAGGACTCTCTCCTTATGAAATAATTTAAAAGAATTTAAAATACAGAGAAAAATGTGTGCACTGAGCTAACAATTGCATTGTAGCTGTTTCTTCTCATACTGAGTCATCCCATGTCAGCAAATGGAAAGTCTGAAAAGCTTTACTCCATCCACCTCATCAAAGTTGGTTCTACTTTGAGGAGGCAGCTCTTCCTCAGTCATCTTCTGAGTACCTTCCAGCCTGAAGGCACTATATTCGACAGTGTTCCACTGTTATTCATAAGATTTTCAATGGCCGTTTTTTTTCAGAAGTAGCCCACCATGTCCTCCTTAGTCTGTCTTAGTCTGGAAGCTCCACTGCAACCTGTCCACCATGGGTGACCTTGCTGATACTTGAAATACCAGCGGCGTAGCTTCCAGCATTCCAGCAACATGCCAGCCACCACAGGATGACACACTGACAAATGAGTGGTGGGCAAACCTGCTGGAAAAGACATCTTTAAAGTGTTCATGAGTAAAGATGTCACTTTGAAGACTAAGATATCCACCTGACCTAAGCCATGATATTTAAAATTGCTTCGTATGCATGCGAAATCTGGACAATGCATAAGGAAGACTGGAGAAGCATTGGTGTTGGCGAAGAACATTGAGTATACCATGGAGTACAGAAGAACAAAAAAATCTGTCTTGGATGCAGTTCAGACAGAAGGCTCCTTAGACGTGCGGATGATGAGACTTCGTTTCTCATACTTTGGTCATGTTGTCAGGAGGGACCAGTCCCTAGAGAAGGACATCATGCTTGGTAAAAGGAGAGGGTCAGCAAAGAAGGGGAAGCCCCTCAGCGAGGTGGATTGACACAGTGGCTGCAACAATGGGTTTAAGCATAGCAACCATTGTGAGGATGACGCAGGACTGGGCAGTGCTTCATTCTGTTGTATATAAGTTGCCATGATTGAGAACCAACTCAATGGCCCCTAACAACAGCAGCAATTGCAATTTTATTTGTGATAATAACATGATAACGAATGGTTATCAGAGGGGATGGTTAAAATCACATGGCTATATACAATGATGTTGCAGATGAGTGTTTTGTTTGTGAAAGTCTTTCGTTTTGTTAATTTTCAGAGTAAGTCATTGGTGCCATAGCTTCTTCCAAAAGTGACCTTAGTTTCTATTGTTGGCATTGTTTTGTCTTTTTGTGTTCTTTTTCTCTCTTGAGCATCAATATGCACTCATTGACTCTTAGGTAAAGTTTTTAGTAGTATAGGAAAATGCTTTATGCTACAATATCAGGTGAAAAAGCAGGAATCAAAATTTTACATGTAACAAGTGGACTATGATAAAACTGGAATGGAAATATGCCAACATGTTAACAGGCTGTGTCTGAGTTGGAGTTGTGATGTTTTTCTGTTTCTTTATACTTTTCTTGGCCCTTCCACGTTTTCCAAAGAGCTCTGGTGGCATAGTGCCTAAGGCATTTATTGGACTGCTAACCAGAGGATTGGTGGTTCAAACCCACCAGCCACTCCGCGGAAGGAAGACTGGGCAATCTACTTCCATAAAGATTTACCGCCTTGGAAACCCAAAGGGGAATCACTGTGAGTCAGAATCGACTCGATGGCAGTGAGTTTAGTGTTTTTTGGTCTACGTTCCCAGGATGAGCTTGTGTTAAATCCAGGACAGTGAGGCAGAGACTGGCAGGGCTGGGGGCTGTGCTGCCCAGCCACCCTCCCCTTTACCCACTTTACCCCCATCTCTACCCGGCGGCCCCTCTCCCCAGCTCCTGTACTCGTCGGTGGAGAACATTCAGCGTGTGGCTGCCGGAGTCCTGTGTGAGCTGGCCCAGGACAAGGAGGCGGCGGACGCCATTGATGCCGAGGGGGCCTCAGCTCCACTCATGGAGCTGCTGCACTCCCGAAATGAGGGCACCGGTGAGGGCCTGTGCCGTGGGGGAGGGGGTCAGAGGGAGGAACCTGGGCCTTGTTCCCCCAGCTTGAGGTAGAGGCAGGCCCCTGACTTGGCCGGCCTTTCCTCGCCTCTCTGCTCAGCCACCTACGCTGCTGCTGTCCTGTTCCGTATCTCCGAGGACAAGAACCCAGATTACCGTAAGCGCGTGTCAGTGGAGCTCACCAACTCCCTCTTCAAGCATGACCCAGCTGCCTGGGAGGCTGTGAGTATCCTGGCTGGACTGCAGTGTACAGTTGTGCAGGTTGCACACTGAACAAGGGCACCCTGCACATGTAGGGGGCCTCCTACCATAATGTCAGCTCATAGACTTTTGTTTTGTGATTGGATCATTTTATGAGTTTTCCAGCAGATGTTGTTGTTGTTGTTATTTTGCTGTCGAGTCGGCCCCGACTCATAGCGACCCCTCCTTGGGTTTCCGAGGCAGTATCACTACGGAAGTAGGATTGCCCAACCTTCCTTCCGAGGAGTGGCTGGTGGGTTTGAACCGCCAGCCTTCTGGTTAGCAGTCAAGTGCCTTAGCCACTATGCTACCAGAGCTCCCTTTCCAGCAGATGGAAGTACTAAATTGAACTGTATATCTGTTTTTGACTTACAAAAATGGCAATTTTATTTTGTGCCAACTAGTGTAAAGGGGTTGAGGAAAGGGTGCCTTTTTCTAAACTGCCCAAAGTTCTGTGTAGGAAGCAGCGACCCTGATCCTGGGTGGGCAGCTCCCTGTACCCACTCTTGAGTCCTCTCCCTTCCACCGTTCTCTGCAGGGGGGGCACTCCAGTTCAGTGGGCCAAGCATTAATGGTGAGACCCTCTACCCAAGGTCATCAGGTCACTTGGTGACCCCCCAACTCATCCCCCAAGGGGTTTTTGCTTTTCCCCAGCCCCCTTTTTAGAAGCATCTCTCTCTGCCCCCGACCTGTCTCCGGCCCTGAGCTATGTTTTCCATTCCCTCATCCCCTGCAATATTGCTCTCTGTCTGCAGGCTCAGAGCATGATCCCCATCAACGAACCCTATGCAGATGGTAAGTGTGTCAGATCCCTCACAGCCTTGGAGGGAGGGAAGCTGTGTCTCTAAGGCCAAAGGGCCAGTGGCCACCACAGTGTAGTACCCATGGGTGCCCAGCCTGGGATATGGGAGTTAGGGGTAGGAGGGACAGGTCCACTGAGCATGGGCAAAGGTAGAGGAGGTGGCAGAGGACTATCTAGACCCCGTCCCAGAGGGTGGCCTGCAGACCCCTGGATGAAGTCCCCTTCTCCTCCCCAGACATGGATGCCACTTACCGCCCCATGTACTCGAGCGATGTACCTCTGGACCCCCTGGAGATGCACATGGACATGGACGGGGACTACCCCATTGACACCTACAGTGACGGCCTCAGGCCCCCCTACCCCACCGCGGACCACATGCTGGCCTAGCTGCCTCGACCCCTGTACGACCCCCTGTCCGTACAGCACCTCTATCCCTCCCTCTTCCTTTCCCTTCCCTCCAGAGGCCCCAGGCCCTTCTCATGGAGTCCTGCCCATTTCTCTGCTGTAACCCTGGCTCCTTTTCAAGGGGAATGGTGTCACTGCTGAGTTTCTTCTTAGAAGCCATGCCCCTCTTCCCTGCCTTGTTCTAGTATCTTTGCTTGGTGGGAGGTGACCTGCTCTTTCCAGCCCTTGCTATGGGCGGAGGGTGGGTGACGGGGAGTGGCATGAGCTTCTGGGGCACACAGGCCTGCCAAGCCTCTGATCCTCTGTGTCCGCTCCCCCAGGTGCAATTCCTCATTGGAGAGCGTCAGGTGCAGGCGATGGGGCCAGACAAGACAGTGCCTGAGCAGGGGGAGCCGGCCGCCACTCCCTGCTGACCCCATTTCTGTGGAGCTTCTCCTCTGCAGGGTCTTTCTTGGCATGGTGATCTACTCCTGCTTTTCTGTCCTGGGCTGTGGACCTAGGGCCCAGTGGCCCTTTCCCACCCTGTGGGCCTGAAGCCTTAAGACAAGTTGCCCACTATTTCCCACCCGGCAAACCTGATCTGCCTGGCTCAGCACGTGGGCCCTGCAGGTCTTGGTGGGTTCCTTTTCTGGTCTGATCTTCTCACTGAACTCTACCTGACCAACTGCCCTGAGCACCCAGGGTCTCTAGGCCCTGGGTTCAAGGCCCAAACCCCCATAATCCAAAGTTTCTCTCGAAATGTTCAGGGACTGTCCCGGGGAGATGGGATGGAGACAAGGAGAGTCTCCCACTGTGGGAGACCGCCTGCTTTTCTCTCCAGGACACTAAATTGGCTTTGCCCCCTCCCAGGGAGGTCGGCAGGGGGTGGGGTAGGGGACAGCTCCCTCACACCCCACTCCAGTTCCACGACTGCCCTAGCTAACCCCAGAAGTGCTCTTGGCTGACCCCTCTGGTGAGCGTGCGATGTGGTGAGGGGCTTCCTCTTCCCCTTCTTGTTTCAGACTCCACCCCCCCCACTGCTTCTTGCACATGGAGGGGGGAGTTGGGGGAGGTTCCAACGAAGAGTTTTATTGTTACCGCTTTATGTTTTTGGTTATTGGTTTTTTGTATAGACCAAAGCAAAGAAAATAAAAATAACACATAGATCCAATGGAGGCTGTTTAAGGGAGTGGGGTGGGAGGGACAATAGCTCTCCAATGCCCTCCTTGGCTGGCTTCTGCGTGTCCCCAGGGTTGGCGTGCATTGCACGTGTATTTGTGTGTGTATGAGTGAGACAGAGACGAGGAGCGGGCAGCTGGGGAGAGGCAGGTGTTTGAAGAACTGGAGTCAATTTAGTTGAATACAGATTTGTTGCTTAGAACCTCAGGAGGGGTGAAGAGATGACTGAGGGTGAGTGCCCCCACAGGGTTATTCTGCTTTAGGCTGTCCTCTTGCTGACCTCTCACCCTCCAGCCTCACCCCACTTCACAGGGCTGTCTAATGCACTTTTGACATCTCTCTCTTGTGCAGCACACCCCCATTGCCTGGGGCTTGAAGACCAGACCCTCCCTGCCAGCCTCCCCTCAGCTCCTGGCCACCTGCCTCCCATTCTGCCCTCAAGCAAGACCAAATGACAGCCACCATCCTCCCCACTGTATTTCTTGCCTCTTGTTCTTTCTTCCTGCATGGCCTCTGCCTGGAATGCCCTCACCTGCTTATCCATTGGAATCAGCTTGGGCATCACTCTGGGAACACTTCCCGGATCACCTCCACCATCATCTCACTCATCACGATGGTAGACTTTCCTTATGTCACTTCCCCACCCACATCCCCCATTGCCCTTGCTGAGAAGGGCTGGGTACACTCCACCTGGCAAACCTGAGAGCATGGCGTGGTCCTGTGAGTCTTGCCTGCCTGGAGCTCACTCATGGAGGAGCAGTGGGACATTTTAAGTTTCCTCAGACTGCTATAACAAATACCACAGGTGGGGGCTTTAAAGAACAGAAATTTATTTTCCATCATCCAGAAGTTAAAGTCCAAATCAAGCTCTCAGTCCTTTGGTTCCTTCCTTATAGGCAATCTTTGGCCCCTTGGCTTGCAGGCAGTCCTCAGACCCTGTTTGTGAGTGCTTTTCTCTGTCTTGTTGTTATGTGCCATTGAGTCGGACCCAACTCACAGCGACCCCTCCTTGGGTTTCCGAGGCAGTATCACTACGGAAGTAGATTGCCCACCCTTCCTTACGAGGAGTGGCTGGTGGGTTTGAACCACCAGCTTTCTGGTTAGCAGTCAAGTGCCTTAGGCACTAAGCTACCAGAGCTCCTTTTCTATATCTGGGCTGCTCTTTATATCACTCAGAAGTGATTAGGTGTAGGACACACCCTATACTGGTATGACCTCAAATGATGGATCATATCAGATTACATTATGGAAAGTGATTACATTAGGTTAGATTACATCCACTGGTATGGAAGTTAGGATTCCAACACATATTTGAGGGACACAATTTAATCCGTAATAGCTGTGGTGGTGGTGCTGCTGGGCGCAGAGGGTCCAATTAGGAGGCCGTTGTATGGGCCAAAGGAGCTCTAATGGTGCAGTGCCTAAGGCATTTGACTGCTAACTAGAAGGTTAGCGGTTCTAAACCCACCACACCTGCTCTGTGGAAGGAAGATGGGACAATCTACTTCCGTAAAAATTTGCTGCCTTGGAAACCCAATGGAGGTCACTATGAGTTGGAATCAATTCAATGGCAGTGGGTTCTCTCTCTCTCTCTCTCTCTCTCTGACCAGGACATGCTGAGCCCCCAGGATGGGAGACTGGAGAGGGGATCCCAGGTGTTTGCACAATCACAAATTTGTATTGCAGGTAGCAGTCAGGGCACCAGCAGGAAACATTCAGAGTGGGTAATTTGAGAATTGATTAAAGAGACAATTTACAAAGGTGTGCAAAATCAAAAGAGAGGGCAGTGCCTCAGGTCACTTAACAGTGGGCTTCAGCACCTCTAACCTGGGGCAGGAAGGGAGGGAGTGATTACCTGGGACAGAACTGTGGACAAGGCTTCCTGACAACGGGAGCAGGCAGCCCAGCTCAGTGCCTCCCACAGGGACCTCGCTTCCCTCCTACCAATGCACCTCGCTGGCCAAACCAAAGCAGAAACCAGAGGGTCAAGGAGTGGTCCAGACATGGGTTTCCCGCTGCCCAGAGCAGAGTGGAGAGAAGCTCTGGAAGGACCACCTAAAGATACCTAAATCTACCCTGCCCCCAGCCCTTCATCATCTTTCCAAAAAAGGACTTTAGGCTTTTTACAAGAAAAAAAATAGCTCTCTCAAGCCTCCTAACAGCCTATGGGGGCCCAGGAAAGGAAGAGAAAGCAAAACACCAGAACTTAAGGATTAATGCTGCCGAGACTGAGCTTCACATTGGACTGACTTCCTAGCAACCTGGCCAAACGGAAATTTGAAGTGACTTAATCTCAGAGGACAAGAGTTGATAATATAGGTGTTATCTGAGCCCTGTAACCTTGATAAAGTTAATTCACTTCTCAACCTCAATTTGCTCATCTGTAAAATGAAGATAATGCCTGCCTCGAACCTGAGGATGAAATAAGGGCTTTTCCCCCACAGTCTTTGCCTTTCTGTTCTTCAGGAGGGATGTCCATCTCAGGGATGTATCTGGATGTTGGCTGGAACTATGTCACATGAACATCCCTTGCTTCAAAGGGAAGCTGGGAAATTGAATATATTCCCTCTGCACACATTGGCCCCTTCTTAAGAATCAGGGTTGTTAGTAAGGAAGTAGCTCACCAGACATGTCCGTGGCAACCAGGAGGCGTCTCTGCAGACTACGCTCACCTCCTTCTTGGCAGGCCTGGCTGGAACGCAGAAGAGCTCTGAGCATCTGGAGTTTAGCAGACACGACAAGAGTCAGCAGAGCAGAAGGGACACACAGGCTCGGGTGATGTGGGCCAACTTGACTGAGCAGCTCTACCTGTGAAAGGAGGGCAGTGGTGGTAGAATGTTTGATTTCCATGCAGTAGACCCAGGTTCAATTCCCAGCCAATGCATCTCAAGTTTAGCCACCACCTTCTGTCGGTGGAGGCTTGAGGTTGCTGTGAGGCTGAACAAGTTTCAGTGAGGCTTCCAGATCCAGACTAGGAAGAAAGGCCTGGTAATCTCCCATTGTGGATGGGATTGCTGTACTAACACACACACACAGATGAATAAATGGTTAAACAAACTATGACACACACACATGGTACACTGGGATACTATGCAATGTAAAAGAATAACAGCGAATACATGAAACATCTCACAACATGGATGAAACTGGAGGTCACTATGCTGAATGCAATTAGTCAACCACAAAAAGGACAAATACTACATGAGATTACTATTATACAAAATCAAGAAAAGGTTTACTCATAGAAAGAAACATTCATGGTTATCAGGGAGGGGAGGGGAGGGGAGGGAGAGAAAATGAGTAGCTGGAAAAGAGACGTGTTAACTTGGGTGAAGGGAAAGGCAACACACAATAAGGGGGAGGTCAGCACAACATGACCAAGGCAAAGGAAGACACTGGGAGGTATGGCAAAGGCAACAGTGGTAAACACTATAACCGCACAATGCTGCAGTAACAACACAGCAAGGAATAACGAGTGGACACATAGGTAAGGAAGCTGAACGGGTGGGATGGTGTTCTGGGTACCTAGTGCTACTCTGACAGGCATATACCACATATGGGATGCCTTAACAAACGAGTTTATTCTCTCACAATTTGGAGGCTTTAAGTCCAAGTTCAAAGTGCCAGGCTCTAGGAACTGGGTGAAAGCCCCTCGACCTTGGGCTGCAGCTCTGCCTCTTGCTTCCGGCCCACTGGAGCTAGAGGTGTTTCTTCACTCAAACAGCTGCTGGCTGCTGAGGCTGAAAAACCCAAGATTGAGAAATAAAAAGGCACAGTCCTGATGTTACCAA
Source organism: Orycteropus afer afer (assembly GCF_000298275.1). Taxonomy (NCBI): domain Eukaryota; kingdom Metazoa; phylum Chordata; class Mammalia; order Tubulidentata; family Orycteropodidae; genus Orycteropus; species Orycteropus afer. The sequence continues at coordinate 10,368,105 of NW_006921672.1, read as the reverse complement.
ACCACACTGCAGGCCATTAATTTAAGTCCATGGAAAGTCCCAAGGTGGGCGCAGCATGGCAGGTTGTTTGACACAGCTACATACAGGGTTCAAGCATGCCGTCAGCTGGAGACCATTCCCAAAGTGGTTTCTTATATATGGGAAGCAGACCACATACCCAAAGCAGCTACTCACTGCTCACAGTAGATTCCACATGGAGTTGATTACCAGTCTCATCATGGGGAATACTACATCCTACAGCTGCCCAGCCACTCAACCAGGCCCAGCTGACACACAAACTGAACTACCACAGATGGTGTATGGGAGTACACCATGGGCATAGATAGGTTTGGCAGAAGATATTTCTACATACATGTTTGTATGTGCTGCAAATATATCCAGGTAGAGCACACAGGAGGCAAAGGTATAAACACGTAGCTATAACCAAACACCTTGAGGGAATGGACATCTAGGTCAATTGGCATAACACAGCCCATAAAGATAATGTACTATATTCTACTTTGGTGAGTAGGGACTGGGGTCTTAAATGCTTGTGAGCAGCCATTTAAGATATAACTATGGTCTCTCTCCATCTAGAGCAAAGAAGAATGAACAAAACCAAAGGGTCAAGGAAGCATTAGTCCAGAGGACTAATGGACTACAGAAACCATAGATGGCCTCCACTAGCCAGAACCAGATGGTGTCTGGCTGCCACTACCAACCACTCTGATGGGATCACAATAGAAGGCCCTGGACAGAGTGGGAGAAAAATGTAGAACAAGATTCAAAATCATAAAAAAAGACCAGACTTACTAGTCTGATAGAGACTGGTGGAACCCCTGAGATTGAGGCCCTTAGACACCCTTCAAATCAGAAACATAAACCCATTTGTGGAGATCACCTTTCAGCCAAACAATAGACAGAGTTCCAGTAAAATGGCAGAATAGGCAGATAGACTGCACAGACCCTCTTCAACAAAGAAAAGGGGAGCCAATTAACACAGATACAGAAGGTAATCCTGGACCCCTGAGCTTTGAAGGGAAGGATATAGAAGTGGACTGAACTCCAACTAGTAGAAGAATTTGCATGAAAACACCAAAAAAGGAGACATACGGAGCTGCAGTCTGGCAGCGATCCTGACAGCACAGACAGCTTGGATATTGCCAAGTGGTGTTAGGACCTAAGAATTAACCTAAAAATTGGCCCTGCTAGCCAGGGGCTGCATGGAGGACTGCACTGGTGGCTGGTGAATAAAAGGGGAAGCAGCAAAGAGGAATGTGGGTTGAGCTGTGGACTTTTGCCTGATGGGAGGGCGCAGCCATTTTGAATGTTTGTAAGTGGTTCAACCATTTTGGATATTTCAAGTGACAGTATTCTCCCAGATTCCAGGGACTTAAGAATAGGCTCCACTTGCTGGGAACCAGAAGAACATTCCAGATGCCAACAACTGGAAAGGTGCGATATTCCCCTTGTTACTCTTATACCCCACACACTCTTAGTGAACAGCGGTGCAGCCATCCCTCACTCTAACCCACCTTCTGGACCAGCAGGAAATCCATCCCAGTCTGTGTGCTCAGACGGAGCCTGGGTGCCCTGCCCCACCCTGCCCAGATTTTTTTTT
>NW_006921672.1:10346223-10364835 GCF_000298275.1 Orycteropus afer afer | reverse complement strand
AAAAAGAGGGAAAATACTGTGTAGTTACAGAACTTCTAACTGGTGAGGAAGTCAAGAGAGTTGAAAGATAGAATGGACTGTTCTAAACTCAGGGAGAAAATTATAAATCACAGGGTAACCTCAAAGAAAAATGATCAACCTTCATATCACAATAAAAAAGAGGAAAAGCACAAATATTTAGCAAACACTAAAACAATAGCAATAAAGGAAACGATAACATGATACATAAACATGATATGAGCTCAGAAAATTATATGGAACAAAGAAACCAGGAACACCATGAAAAAACACATAACAAAATGGCAGCAATCAATTCATACTTGCTGATAATTACACTGAATGTTAATGGATTAAATGCATCACTCAAGAGGTGGAGAGTTGCAGACTGGATAAGAAAACAAAACCCATCAAAATGCTGTCTACAAGAGACACATCTTAGAGATAAAGATAAAAATAGACTAAAAATCAAAGGTTGAAAAAAGATATATCAACCAAACGGCAACCAAAAAAGAGCAGGAGTGGTAATATTAATTTCTGATGTTGGACTCAGCCATTCCATTACTACATATATATCCTAAAGAAGTGAGAGCCGGGTCAAGAACAGACATATGCGCACCCAAGTTCACTGCAGCACTATTTACAATAATAGCCAAAAGATGGAAAGAACTTAGGTGTCCATCAACTGAAGAATGGATAACCAAACTATGGTACATACACACAATGGAATACTATGCAACCCTGAAGAATAACGTAGAATCTGAAAAGTGCTGCATAATGTGGATGAACTTGGAGGACATTATGCTGAGTGAAATAAGTCAATCATAGATGGACAAATATTATATTAGTCTGTTATTGTAAAGAGTCAAGGAAAGGTTTATATATGGAAGGATATTTTCTTGGTTGGTTACCAGGGGGAATACTGTTGGATAGGTAAAGACAAGTATTGATTTGGGTGAAGAGAAGGGCAATGTATCAAATGTGAGTGATCAACACTGTGGCACTGAGGAAGAGGAATACATAGAGAGGTACATGGGAGGTACAGAAGACAAAGATGAACCCTTCTGCACATACACTACTGTGTTGTCAGTGAGGGCAAACACGGGTATACGGGTGGATAGATGGGTGGACAGACTGAACTATTAGGCATGTCTATGCAGGGGTGAGTGTGCCCACGATCATGTATAGGGTTGGCAGACAATGTTACTACAAGTGTATTGCTATATTCTGTAAGAACTCCCAGGTGTATGGTAGAGCTGACAAGGGACAAGATTGTAGTCACTTCTTGGCCACATCCAGCTACCCAGAGGGAGTGAGTAGTTGGACCTGTGGGCTTGGGACCATAGTCGCAGGGGACATCAAGCTCAATTGGTATAACATACACACAAGACATTATTCCACATCCTATGTTGGTGAATAGTGACTGGGATCTTAAAAGCTTGCAAGCTGCCGTCTAGATGCAATGAGGGGTTTCTCCTCGTCCAGAGCAAAGAAGAATAAAGAAAACCAAAGACACCTGGAAATAATTAGTCCAGGGGACCGGTACACCATGTGATTCTCAACCTATATGACTATGAGACCAGAAGAACTAGTTGGTGCCTGGCTACCACTGTCAACCACTCGGAGGAGTATCTATGTAGGAGATCCTGGATAGAGTGGGAGAAGAATGTGGAACAAAACTCAAAATCATTTGAAAAAAAAAAAAAAAGGGACCAGGTTTGCTGGTCTGATAGAGCCTAGTGGAACCACTGAGACTATGGCCCTTACCTGTCCTTAAGGTCTGGAATTGAACCCACAACTGTGGCTTCCAGCCAGACAAAAGACAGGCATATGAGGTAAACATTTACACTAGGTAGATATACTCCTTGGAGAGAACAATCATGGGAGAATAGAAGGGCTGTGTATGCACAGGGAGACAGCTCAGAGGGCAGGAGTGCATGGAGGGAAGGACACAGAGAAGAGGTAACTATGGGGAGGAAGTGTGAGGGGAGCTGTTGCATTGTGGTAAATTATAGTCAATATCGTGAGACAAAGTATATGTGAGCTGCTGTACGGAAAGTGAATTTTCTCTGTAAACTTTCACCCAAATCACAATAAAAAAAAAAAAAAGTGAACGATAACACCCGTGAGGAACACACGCTTCAGAACAGTCAACCAGAGGAGAACGAAAGAGAGCACTTGCTCAAAGTTCAGAAGGCCAGGAGGGGCAGGAAAGATGGGTGAATGGAAACAGGGAACCCAGGGAGGAAGTGGGAAGCGTGGTGTTACACTGAGGGGATGCAACTAATGTCACAAAACAAAATGTGTGTAAATTGTTGAATGGGAAACTAATCTGCTCTGTAAACTTTTACCTAAACCACAATAATTTTTTTTTAAATTTAAGTTAAAAGAAAAAGCTATCATCTTTTTAAGAGCTAAAATTGCTCTTAAAAAAAGTAAGTTATTAAAATAAGTCCTACGCTGAAAAATGTTAAAACTTATCTATACAACCTTGTTCCAGAAAGAATGTAAGTTGGCTAAAGGATACAATCAATAAGATAAAATAGTTAGGATTCCATCTAATTATTTATACTTCGCTGTAAAACATTTAATCTAAATTTTTTAATCAAACAAATTATTTATACTTTGATCAATGCCCATCTAGAAAATATGGAGAGATATGGCTCAACCCAGCACAGAGGGGGGAGATTTAAGAAATTATGTTGACTCCAAGTTCCCAGTGAAGCTGTGGGAAACAAATCAAAAGGCAGTCTTAGTCTGTATTGATAGAAGTTTAATGTCTCCCACAAGGAAAGTGAGACCCACTCTGCACTGGCTGAATTCATTGTCATTCATTCACTCATTCATTTATTCATCAAATGTTTCCCAAGGGTCTGCTCTTTGCCACATATTGTTCAGCCTCTGGGGATAGAGAGACCCCAACACTCTAATCTTTCAGAAGGAAAAAGGACGACAAACCAATATAAGCAATGGAGTAAGCATTGTAGTTAGGAATCTGTGCAGGGTTCAGAGGAGCCAGAGAAGTGAGGATCATTTCAACCCAGCAAGGAAATGGGTGCCATTGGAAGAAAAAAGTTTACTGGATACCAGGGAGGTCATGGGAGCTCTGGTGTCTAAGACATTTGACTGCTAACCAGAAGGCTGGTGCTTCAAACCCAACAGTCACTCCTCAGAAGGAAGGTTGGGCAATCTACTTCTGTAGTGATACCGCTTCGGAAACCCAAGGAGGAGTTGCTATGAGTCAGACCTGACTCGATGGCAGTGAGTTTGGTTTGTTTAGGGAGGGCACAGCATTGCTGGCAGTGGGAACAGCAAAGACAAAGAGACAGGAACCTGGGTGGAGAGTTCAGGAAATGGCAGTGGGTTGATATGATGCATCGAGAGTGGGAGGGGGTGATGCATTGAGAAACAAGGCTGGACAATGAGGCAAAAGTCAGATGCGGAGGGTCTTGTGGACTGACTAAAGCATGTAAACTTGATCTTGGATAAGAGAGGGTAGGGGCATCTGTCCACCACCTATCTCAACTGTGACCACCAATCCACACAGTGGTGACTCGCATGTTGTATGCTGCTGGAAGATACTTCACTGGTATTTCAAGTACCAACAGGGTCACTCATGGTGAACAGGTTGCAGTGGAACTTCCTGATTAAGACAGACTAGGAAGAAGGGCCTGGTGAAAATTAGCCAGTGGAAACCCTATGGACCACATAAAATATTGTTCGATATCCTACTGGAAGATGATGCCCCTCGGTTGGAAGGCATAAAAACACACAATGGCTGCAACATAGACTCAAGCATGCCGATGACTGTTAAAATGTGCAGGGCAGGCAACGCTGTTGTACATGGGATCACCATGAGTCAGTCAGCTCAGTGGCTACCAACAGCAGGGCCTTCTAGAAGGGTTTAACCAAAAGGCAGTGGCTACTTTAGGGGGTTCGACTCTGACCTGGGGTTATTCTTGGAGAGCCTGTGACCACACCCATCGCTGACTGAGCTTCCCTTGCATCTGGCTCTGTGCTAAGTGATTTCCTCACAACCGTGTGGTTGGAGATATTTAACCTTATGTTTTACTCTTGTGGCAGAGGAAATTCAAGGGCCTGCCTACTAACACTGTTGTTTTTAATAACAATAGTAACAGCAGTTACCATTGGTTGAGTCCTCATTACGTGCTACATGCTTTTCTGCATCATCTCAGTTAAGCCCCACAGCTCTGTCAGGTGTATAAAATGAAGGTAAATTATACAAGATGAAGTCCTGCAGACTCAGAGAGGGGAGCACCAGAGTCTAGATTTGACCCGCAATGCCTGACTCTAAATCCCAAAGGACTTCATCCACCCACCCATCCCCAAGATTGGGATCTTGAGTCAGAGTCTGACTGAGGCTGTGGCCCCAGTGGTAATCCCTGAGCTGCCCTGGAGTGCCTCAGATAAAACCAGTGAGGAGTGGTGGTCTGGGGAAAAACAAACTAGCAGAAGACCTATTAGATGTTTACAGAGCACAGGAGGGTGCAGCCTCACTCTGGGGACCTCAGAGGACAGAACTAGAAATGAGGAAGTGAGAGTGGAGGTGGGAGTAAGAACTACAAAGAAGAGTAGTTTTGCTCAAAACTGAAATCTCAAGGAAGACTTTTCTAGAATGAGGGCCACTAAAAGTATTCAAGCAAAGGCTGGAGGGCCAGCTGGTGGGAAGGCTGGGGGAGAGATTTCTGCGTCTGTAGGAAGCATTGGTGAAGTCACTCAAGGCCTTTCAGTGGGCCCTTGGGCCTCGGGCACAGGTGTGGCATTGGGACACCTGTGGTAATAGGGACCTCAAGGTGCCATTCCTCTGCCTGGCATCACACCTGTTCTTCACCCAGTGCTTAAGGAGCTAACACCCCTCTCTAATTCACAGGCCTCTCTCCTCTGCATCCCCCAGCAGAGTTAACCCTTCCCTTTCGGGGCATGCACACAGCACTTTGTAGATCCCTTGCTGGGAGGGCTGTTTGTGTCCATCTTCTCTACCAATAACAGTTACCACTGTTGATCGAGCACTTGAAATGATGGAGCACCCGCTCATCCTCAAATCAATGCTGCAAGGTGGGTATTTTTATGCCCATTTCACACATGGAAAAAAGGAGCTCAGAAAGGCAGAGTTGCACGCGGGAGTCAAGCTCGTGAAGAGCTTGGTGGGTTGGGATTTGAACTCAGGTTGGGATTTCAACCCAGGTTGACCCCTCGTCTTTCCTTTATGTTGTCTTTAGCTGCCATGGAGTTGGGCCTGACTCATGGTCCCAAGAACAATAGGATGAAACGCAGCCCCATTCAGCACCATCCCCATAACGAGTTGCTAACTGGGCCATTGTGATCCATAAGGTTTTCACTGGCTTATTTTCAGAAGTAGATCCAGAACCAAAACCAAACTCACTGCCATTGAGTTGGATCTGACTCATGGTGACCCCTCCTTGGGTTTCTGAGGCAAAATCACTACAGAAGTAGATTGCCCAACCTTCCTTCCGAGGAGTGGCTGGTGGGTTTGAACCGCCAGCCTTCTGGTTAGCAGTCAAGTGCCTTAAGCACTACGCCACCAGAGCTCCCCAGAGGTAGATCATCAGGCCTTTTTTCCCTACTTGGTCTCTTGTAAGGAGTTCTAGTGGCATAGTCCACTCTGAGGAAAGAAGACTGGCAATCTACTTCCCTAAAGATTTACTGCCTCAGAAACCCAATGGGGGTTCCTGTGAGTCAGAATGGACTTGATGGCAGTGAGCTTGGTTTGTTTTTGGTTAGAAGGTAAAGCATTTGTCTGCTAACCAGAAGGTTGGTGGTTCAAACCCACCAGCTGCTCCATGGGATGAAGAGAAATCTTCTGTAAAGATTTACAGCCTTGGAAACCCAATGGAGGTCAATATGAGTCAAAATGGAGTGGATGGCAATGGGTGGGTGGCCTTTTGTGGATTGTAGTAGGCTGTGTGGGGTGGGAATGTGGGTTGGCACTGCCCTCTGGTGGTTGCAACCAGAGTTGCCAGGTTCCCACATCATGAGCCAGAGGTGATCCTAGAGCCTAAACGTCCCCCAACTTCATTCCTGTCGTCTCTACCCCGTTTCCTTCTCCTTCACCTCAGACTTCTCAGAGGGCCTCAAGACTGCATCCTCATAGGACAGCGACAATTCAATTCAACAAACATTTATTCAGCTGGGATTTAATGGGTTCCCACGGTTTGCCCAGCTCTGTGCTTGCTTGATGTTGGGGCTGAAGAGATGTGCGAGACACAGTGAGACAGTTCAGGAGGCTGCAGGCTGGAGGCTGGTGGGGGAGTGCCAGAGCTGCAGCCTAGATTGATTAAAAAATAACCTCAACCTGGAAACAATCCAGATATCCATCAAGGGCAGAATGGATAAGTAAATTGTAAGGTATCTATACAATGGGACCGTGCTCAACAATGCAAAGGAATAAAATGACCAACACATGCAAAACTTGGATACACCTCAAAAGTATTACAGTAAGTGGAAGAAACCAAGCCTGAAGACCCATTATGTGAAGTCGATTCTAGCTTATAGAAATCCTGTAGGGACAGAGTAGAATTGTCTTGTAGGGTTTCCGAAGCTATAAATCCTTATGGAAGCAGACTGCCACAGCTTTCTCCCCTGGAGCAGCTAGTGGGTTCAAACCACTGACCTTCTTGCTTAGTAGATGAACCCCTTAACCACTGTGCCACCAGGGCTCCTTTGTGGAAGAAGCCAGATACAATAAAAGTACACACTGCACTATTCCATTTAAATGAAATTCTAGAATAGACAAAACTGATCTATGGTAATAGCATCAGATCAGTAGCTATTTCCAGGGGTTGGGAATTGACTGGAAGGGGGCAAGAGGAAAACATTCTGGGTTGATGGAAATAGTCTATGTCTTGATATGCATTCTGTGAAACTGACTGCCCAGTTCATTTAAGACCTCAGGATTTCACTGCATGTAAATTTCGTCTCATCTTAAGAGATAGCAAAGATCTTAAGTCATATACAAATGTGGGCATGGATGGATGAGGTGATATGACATGCAATGGCTAAAAATGCATGCAGAAGTGATTCCCACACATAACCATAGGTACACATCAATGATGGTAGTACATTGCAGCGGTCTTTTTCCAGGCTCCCTGCTTCCACCTCTGCCCCCTTAACTCAAAACTCCAAGAGAACAGGGATCAATTTCTTTAATTTCCTGCTCTAACCCAAGGGTCCAGCACAATGCCTGACATATATAGCAGACCATCAATAAATATTTGTCAATAGAAGAAAACATTCTTGTTTCACTGGGCAGGGAGTTGGTACAAGGGACACTTGGATCCTCCTCCCTGGGTCATGTCTCCAGTTCCATACTGTGTTATAGATACCTGGTCCCAAAAGCACAGTGTCAGGGTTAGGAAGTCCCAGGCACAGACTGTGGGCAGAAACCCCTGTCCTGGGCTTAGGCCAGGAGTAGGGGATGAAGGTAGGGGTAACTGGTATTCCTTAGCTCAGACAGAAGTATGAGAGGTTCACTCCCCTCAGGGCGACCATGCAGTGTGTGTGTGGGGGGTGTCACAGTAATCTGAGAAGAGAAGAGAGGCCTCAATTTGGAAAACAGCAGAAGGGCTGAAAAAGAAAGGGCACAGTCAGGAAATATTCAGGAGGTAAACTGAGCAGAAGGAGCTCTGGTGGTGCAAAGGGTTCAGCTCTCCCCTCCTAACAGAAAGATTGGCTGTTGGAACTCACCCAGTGTTCCTTGGGAGAAAGACCTGGTGATCTGCTCCAGTAAAGATTACAGCCCAGAAAAATGTACAGGCCAGTTCTGCTCTCTTACATGGGGTTGCTCTGAGCTGGGATCCACTAGAGCTCCTAACAACAGCCACAACTTCAACGGAACTTGGTGACTAAGATTAGGGGCTGGGGAGAAAGAGATGGAGGCACCAGGAATGATCCTACACAAAAAGAGTCAGTGCCACTGCCTCCTGTTTCTGGTCTGTAGGTTCCTCCAGTGCAAAGGCCCAGGCACAGCCACCGGACTGCTCGGAGGTCCCACAGTTCATTCAGCACTTATAGGTGGCCCTCCTGGGCTGCGGGTTCTGACACAATTTCCATCTGAGGGGGACGGATCTGGTCTTGGAGATCCCCACTGATCACTCCAGGGGCCAGAGCAGTCTTCACAGGAAAAAGACATTAAAGTTGGGCCTGAAGAACAGGCGTTTGCAGGTTGACAGGAGGTGGGAAAAGGGTAGTAAGAGAAAAGCATGAGGAAAGACCTTATGATGAAGAGGGCGGAGAGGGCTGTCGGAGGGGCACCAGCACCGGGTGTGAGCGGTAGGACCAGGTTAAGACCGCCAAGCTGGGCCAGGACTTGAAAGTCGTCCTGGAGTTTGGATTTCCCTGTCAGTCAATGTGAAAAGACAAATTACTGCTCTAATTCATAGGTCAACCTGGGCCATATTTAAAAAGTTAGGCTGATTTTCAGATAATTTTGGATATTTCTTCTCAGATGTTGTTATTATTTCTGGTGTTAGTTTTCATAGGGTCGGCTCTGACTCATGATGATTTTACAGATAACAGAATAAATCATTACCTGGCCTGTGTCAGGAGCTCTGGTGGCTTAGTGCCTAAGGCACTTGACTGCTAACCAGAAGGCTGGCGGTTCAAACCCACCAGCCACTCCTCGGAAGGAAGGTTGGACAATCTACTATCCATAGCATATCACCTCGGAAACCCAAGGAGGGGTCGCTATGAGTCAGATTCGACTCCACGGCAGTGCGTTTGGTTTTTTGGTTTGACCTGTGTCATCTTCATGGGCACACAAAAAACAAGTTAGGTTGACTAGGGGGTGGCTGGACAGACATCAGGGAAGGCAGCTGAAAACTCTTATGGTGGGAGTGGATTTCAAGCCCCTATTAGCGACCCGGGGAAGTCAGTGTACCCCAACCCTGCCCTTCCCCAACCATCACCACCACCCAGCGGCAGCTTTGGCCAGAACCATTTGCCTGAGGTAGAGATGGGGTGGGGGGTAGGGTGGAGGGTGTTGTCCTTTTCTCTGAACCCAAGTCAAGGAAGAAGCTCTGCAGTGGTTAAAGCATTTGGCTGCTGACCAAAAGGTGAGTGGTTCAAATCCACCAGCCACTCCGTGGGAGAAAGATGAGGCAGTCTGCTTCCATAAAGATTTATAGGCTTGGAAACCCTATGGGACAGTTCTACTCTGTCCGATAAGGTTGCTATGAGTCAGAATCGACTCAATGGCAGTGGGTTGGTGTTCTGGTTACCTAGTGCCGCTCTGACAAGATTATACCACAAATGGGATGGTTTTAACAAACAGGAGTTTATTGTTACAATTTGGAGGTTTTAAATCCAAGTTCAAAGGGCCAGGCTCTAGGGGCTGGGTGAAAGCCCCTGAACCTTGGGGTCCAGCTTTGCCTCCTGCTCCCAGCCCACTGGAGCTAGAGGTGTTTCTTCACTCAGACAGCTGCTGGCTGCTGAGGCTGAGAAGCCCCAAGGTTGATAAGTAAAAAGGCACAGTCCCGATGTTACCGATCCACACGGCAGGCCATGAACTTAAGTCCATAAGTCCCAAGGTCAGCAGAGCATAGCAGGCTGCTGAGCAATGGCACAGCTCCATGTAGGGTCCAACCATGCCATAGGCTAGAGACCATTCTCAAAGCTTCTCCTTAAATACAGGAAGTAGACCATATCCCAAAGGCAGCTACTCAGCTGCTTGTGGTAGAGCCCACCATGGAGTTGATTGCCAGTCTCATCATGAGGAATAACTACCACCAGCTGCCAAGCCATTCAACCAGGCCCAGCCAAGTTGACACACAAACATAACCATCACAGTTGGGTTGGGTTTAAGCTCAAGGAACCAACTAGAAGTCTCATTCGCCTCTTTTTTACACAACCACCCGCTCCGCACCACCCCCAGGCCCAGGCACCACTTCTGTCCTCCCTCCCCGCGCGTGGCAGGGGTAGTAAAGGCCTGGCTGCAGCAGCCCCCTGCGGACTCGGGGTGCGCTCTAACGACCCAGGCTGAGCTGCAGGGCAAACAGGCCCGGCCGGCGGATCCAGCTGCACGCACCGCTGCACCCCCGCTGCAGCCAGCCCCGCTCCAGCCCCAGCCTCGACCGCCCCCGCGCAGGCACCTGGGGCTGGATCCCGAGCCAGAGTCGCATCAGCTTCCAAGTCCCTATCCGGCTCAGGACCCCCAGTAGGTGTTTGCCTGGCCTCAGAGACTGAAGCCGAGGCAGGAGCCCCACCCGCATCCGCCTTCCCCGCGGTCCAGGGGATGCCCAATCCGTGTTGGGCCACTGGGACGCGTGGTGGATCTGCTTCATAATCCAAGGATCCCTTGGTACCGGAGTCACCGGCCTGAGGACTGACAAGGCGGCGGGCATCTGCAAGACGCCGGCTGCCTTCACCTGCCGGCGGCCGGGAGTGTCCAGCCCGGAGCGCGCAGCCTTCATTCGGGAGCTGGAGGAAGGTGAACGAAGTCCCCTGGACCCTAGAGCAGGTAGGACAAGGGCAGCTCCAGGTTCAAGAGAAGCAACAGCTGAGGAAGAGCTTTGTGCACATTGTAAACTGCTGAACAGAAGCATTAAGGAGCGCTGGTGGTGCAGCGCCTAAGGCGTTTGACTGCTAACCAGAAGGTTGGCAGTTCAAATCCACCAGCCACTCTGTGGAAGGTGGACTGGGCAATCTACTTCCGTAAAGATGTACGGCCTCGGAAACCAAGGGGGTCGTTATGAGTCAGAATGGACTCTATGGCAGTGAGTTTGGATTTTCAGTGCCCCCCCCCACACACACCCCAGTACAGAAGCTCTGGGTCTCTTCTAAGCCTGTCTCTTCCTGTCAGTTGGGAGGAAGGGAGGGAATGGGGTGGAAGCAAGGAGGAGATGGCACCAAGAGCTGCCACAGTCCTGGCTCCCCATGCACCGGGACAGGGACAGTTACGCAGTGGCTGTGCTCAGCTCTGTCCCGGGCATCGTGAGTGAGGTACAGCCTTTGTCCCTGGGGATGCACACCCAAGGTGGCAACAGTCAAACTCATGCTGTTCCTTCACCTCCAACCCTTCCTTGCCTGGGTTCCTCAGCTCTCTGAATGACCCTGCTGGCCCCCAGGCCCCTGAATCAGGAGGCAGTCCTCTCACCTCCTGCTGCTTCTACCTCAGGAATTGCTCAGGTCTCCACCTCCCACCCACTCTGGCTGCCTCAAGCCCAGGCCAGCTGAACAACTGTTGTTGTTAGGTGCCATCGGGTTGGTTCTGATTCATGGCAACCCTATGTACCATGGAATGAAGCAATTGCAGTAGCCTCTTAACTGGCCCTCCCGCCTCCACTCCACTGCCCGTCCGCACACAGCGTGAATGAGTTTTCTAAAACCTAATCTGACCCTGTCACTCTGTGTAACTCTTCAGCATAGTTTCTCATTGGCCGAAGTGTCTCCCAGCCTCCCTACCATGGTCTCTGTGCTCTGGCTCTGCCATGCCTCTGCTGTGTCTTGTGATAGTTGCTTTCAGGCTTTTCCACATTCTGCCTGCTCCAGTGTCCTTCCTTCTTTGCCTGGCCGAACCTCACTTGCTCTGTGGAGGTCTTAGCTTAGTGGTTGGTCCCTTCCTCCAGAAAGCCTTCCCAGACCTTGCAAGGCTGGGCTGGGCACTGCAGGCACACACCCTATCCGCCCTGTATATTTGCGCCTTCTTAGCCTTCTTAGCCTTTGCTGTGCGTTATTGTAATTTTTTTTTTTTTTTTTTTCTCTGCACTAGACCGGAGCTCAGTGAAGGAGCAACCAGGCTTTATTGACAGCTCATGCCATTGCCTGGCCCAGTGTCAGCCCATAAACATTTATGGAAAAGAAGACCTGGCTGAGGAGTTGCTAGGCCCTGTGGAACCCCATGGAACTTGGCAGGAGCTGCCGGGTGGGGTGGGTGGAGGAATTTGGGAGGACCGGAACTGTCCCTGGGGGTCAGGGGAATGAGGGCTGACCTGCTCTGCTCCCCGCAGCAGAGGCCAGCCAACAGATGGCTGAGCTGTCAGAGGAGATGGTGCTCAGGATGGAGAGCCAGGACCAGTGGAAGAGGAGGTTAGCCAGCTGTGGGCCCAGGTCGGGGAACAGGGTGTGTGTGGGGCTCCTCTTCTCCTGTCCTGCCCCTGTGGGACCTGTCTTAGCTATCTAATACTGCTACAACAGAAGTGGATGGCTTTAACAAACAAATTTATCTTCTCACAGTTTAGGAGGCACTCTGGTGGCATAGTGCCTAAGTCATTTGACTGCTAACCAGAAGGCTGGTGGTTCAAACCTACCAGCTACTCCTTGGAAGGAAGACTGGACAGTAGAGATACTGCCTCGGAAACCCAAGGAGGGGTTGCTATGAGTTGAAGTCTGAAATCAGGGTGTCAGCTCTAGGGGGAGTGTTTCTTTGTTGGTTCTGAGGGAACGTCCTTATTTCTTGGCACCTTGATCACCTTCATGTGGGATGGTATCTCTTCTCCCATTTTTGCTCTGCTCACTTCTTCAATCCCTTTCATAGCTCAAAAGAGATTGATTCAAAACACACCCTATAGTAATCCTACCTCACAAACATAATAAAGTCAACCCATTCCTAAATGGAATTGTAACCACTGGCATAGAGGTTGGGATTTACAACATATAATTTTGAGGGACAAGATTCAATGCATAACAGGACCCCAGCTCCCTTCTCATGCTCCCTTCTCTGCTCCCAGCTCAGCCACGCCCAGTGTCCCTTCCCAAGCCAGAGTCAGAGTTGGAAGGGACCTCAAGGAGCCCCTTAACCTGTCTCCTCATTGCCCCAAGGAGGGAACCAAGGCCCAGAGAAGATCACAAGGTCTGCCAGGAACCAGGCTGCAGGACCCCCTCCCTCTGCCACCTTATTTGATCTTCTGTGGGACTTCTTATTAGGGGCCACCAAAGACTCACCAATGTCCTTGAAAAGACTTTCTAGGAGGTGAAGGTGCACGGGAGTGAGGGAAGCTTAGGTGGGGGTTTACCAGTCTTGGGTCTTTCCATTATGGGGCCGAGACTGAGAAGTCACAGCAGGGGCTGGCTTCGGAAAAAGAAATCCAGATGTAGTTCCAAGAAGGGAGAGACCCTCCTTGGCTTCGGCCCCAGCTCTTGTGAACTCCTGGCACAGAGTGGGGGCCTGAGGCTGTGGCCAGCTTTCTGGCTGTCATGAGAGAACAATACTGGGCAGGTAGGGATGGGGTCTTGACCCTTTCTGTATCCTCAGTGTCTGGCATAGGGCCTGGCAGGTCACCATTTGGGTCTGGAGTCCAGGCCTCTTCCTTCTGATCTCCCCCCAGGGGCGAGGGCAGGAGAGGTACACTGGGTTGGTGCACCTGGTCCCAGCAGAGCCTGTGGGTGGGTCTCAACTACAGGACTTGTGGGGAAAGCACCTGGCATGTGGCAGCATGCTGACTGAGGCTGAGGAAGAGGTGAAGACCCTCCACCAGCAAGCCCAGAGTCCACCAGCTCCGTTATCCTACACAGACACCATGTCTCTGCTGAGCACCCTCCCCTGGCTGCCCGCCTTCCCCAAGAAACCCTTTAGAGATCAGCACCCTGTGTGTGTTGGCCTTGCTGGCTGGTTTCCACCCTCAGCCCTGGTCTGTGCCAGGAAGTATGGTGGGGTTCCGTAGGGGTCCTCGCAATTTTCCCTTTTCCACTGTAGGAAGCCCTTCCTGGTTTCCAGGAGGCCCTGGCTGAGGAGCTCAAAACTATAAGGAGGATCATATTAGACCCCATGTTTTCTATGGAAAGGTGCATTGTTGAGATGCCTAGCCCCTGCCTGACCCCCAGTCACCCCCAGGAGGACCCACTGTTCCCACCTCAGGGCAGGGGCTTATCTTCCCCCTCTGATCTTCCTTTATCCATGATCCCCCTCCTCCTGTTTCCCTCACTCTTCCCTGCCCAGGCTCTTCCACTCACCACCCTTGTCCCTGTCCACATGGTCTTGGTCCATCACTTTTCCCCAGGACTTTTTGCATGGCTGGGCTCCAGGGACTTGGTGGTTTCAGCATCCTCAGTCTCTGTATAGTGAAGGGTCTTTTCTCTGTTGAAGGAATTATGAACTCTGAGGGAGACCTCAAACCTGGAGTAAGCCGGTGGGGGCTTCTCTATCACCTGCTCTCTACCTTCCAACAGCCAGATAACCCACCGCAGCTGGTGCTGTGACCCTGCACCACTGGAGAAGGCCTTGTTCTTTGGGTTGAGGGGCTTGCAGTTTTTATGGGAAGGAGCTACCCCCTTTTCCTTCAAATCTTGGCCACCTGATTTAAGGCTGCTCCAAGTGGGGCCCGAAGCCTTCCCTTCAGTTGACCAGAGGCTGAGGGGTGAATGAGCACTGGTCCAGAAGCTGGGAACACTTGGGATTGAGTCCCAGCTTGGTCCCTTTACTGGCTGTGTGTCCTTGGGCATGTCACTTGACCTGTCTGAGCCTTACTAAAATGGACTTGTTTCTATGACAACTAGCTGTGGGGTGGGTTGGGAAGGTTAAATAATGAAGGAGGAAGGCTGAGAGGGTATTATCCATACTGGTCTGTTCCATGCAGCAGGATAGGGTTGCTAGAGAAAGGCAGGGCCCATGTACTGTTGGGAGCCATTCTTCCTCCTTCATTCAGGAGCAGGTACCGGGCATTTAAAGTCATGAGGCCAGTATCCAGCTCCCCTCTCCCTGGCTGGGACACAGCTGGGGATTAGCCATCAGGGTTTATGTGTAGACTGGTGGAGGCAGGAGAGCTCACAGAGGGCTGGGATGGGGGCGGGCTGGTGATTGGTCTTTTCTCTTCAGTGCCTTTTGTGAGAGACATCCTATGGCTGGGGAAGAGGGTGGCTGAGGGTCCCAGCTGGGGTTCTCTTGCACGACTATGGAAAGACTTTCCTGTCTCCCTCCCCAGATAGAAGCAATGCTACTTTGAGGGCGGCAGCAGCAACAGAGGTTCGGGGCTGAGGAGGGCTTGATGGCAGCAGGGGGTTTTGTACCCCTGGAAGATTTCATGCCTGCAGACTTCAATGAAAGGTGAGGACAGGTGAGCCCCCCAGTGCTCATTTACCCCTGCCTGGCCCCACCCAGCATGTTGCTTATTTGCATGGACTTTGCCTATCATTTGCATAGGTACCTCAGGGCCCCCACAGTTGGAAAAGTGCCTCAATGCTCTTTTACATGGAATTTACATAAGAGTCCAACTCTCTACCCCCTTTTCTCCTGGAGGCTGGGCTAGGGATCAGGGCTGGGACTGCAGCCCCCCACTGCACCTCAGTTTCCTGTCTCTGCTCACCTCTCTCCCCCATCCCATCCCACCCTACTTCCCCCACCCCTACTTCTTTCTCCCACCCCACCATGCATCCCCATCCCCAAGGCTCCCAACCCTGCTGCAATGGCAGCAGCAAACCAAAATAAACATGGCGGGGAGGGGGTGGGAGGGATGGAATTGGGATCGCATAGCAGCAGCCCAGGTGCCCATCCAGGACTTTTGGAGGTTGGAAGGGGACAAGGTTAACCAAGCTCTCGGGACCTGGGAGGAAGAGCGGCCTTCTGGGGCCACCCAGGCCATTAGGATGAAGGCTTCTGCCATCAACGGCTGCAGTTGGACCAGTCCCCTGGGTGAGTTGGAAGGTGGGCTAGGATCTCCTGCAGGGTTGAGGATGAGTGGGTCAGGGTCTCTTCACTCAGCTAGAAAACCCCGATGGTTGGTGAGCCATACTTAATAGGTACTGGCCATGTGCTGGGTCGAGTGAGACCTGCCTTTAAGGAGCTCATGGTGACCCCAACAATGACTGACTGATGCTTACATGGGTCAGACCCTCAGCTAAGGGTCTAACCCTTTATATGCGTCATCTCCTTTAATTCTACACACTTTTAGGTAGGTATTATTATCCCTATTTAAGGAAATTGAGGTTCAGAGAGTTACTTGTTCAAGGGTACTCAGCTAGGAGTGAATCTGGGCCTATTCTATCACTCCTTCTCCACAGGGCCTTCCCTGGCCTAGTCTTCCCCTCTGATTCTGTCCTAATGCCTATTCACCCTACTGCCCTCCTGGGTCAGCTCTGAAGTTCGTAGCCTATTGGAAGCCTCCACCATGGCCTTCCTCTCTGACTAGGGGAGCAGCACTGTCTCATGATCTCACAGGGACACTGTATAAGGTTGTGCAGATTGTAAACTGAACAGTGGCCTCTGTGGCCACATGCAGGTCACGTGGACAACTTGCATGACCATCAATGTTAGCTCTCCGTCTCCTTCCAATACAGCTGACCAAGGTGCAGCCCTTGCCCACTGCCCAGCCCAGCCCTGTGGGCCCCGGTCCCCAGTTCACATCTACCCTCTTGTCTCCAGGCTTTGCTCTTTCCCAGCAGCCTGCAGTGGCCTCACTGACAGAACGACCCCTCCTTCCAGTGCCTGGCCAAACCCCACCCATTGCAGAGTTTCCTTCCCATTTTCCTAAACAAGAGCCCCTGCCTGTCCCTAGCCCTCCCTCTGTTCTGATGACTCTGGGCCAGAGCCTGAGGGCCCAGGCCTCGACCCTCTTTCGGGACAGGCTGAGAAACCTGCAGCCTTCTCCTGCAGCTGGTGCAAAAGCTGCAGCTGCTGGGCCTGGATAACCTGGTGGCCCGGGGGTGGAAGAATCTGGCAGGGGGAGAGCACTAGCTACCAGAGCCAGCTCTGAGCCAGGTGTGACTGAGCTGGGGGGCTCAGGCTCCAGTGTGGGAGGTTGTTCTGAGCACCCCAAAAGCATGCCCTTCACCCCTTTACTCCCAAATCAAAGGTGGCTCCCAAGTTCTTATTGACTTTTAGGGACCTGACCCCTCTTTCCTGTTCTCTGTCCTTTCTTCTCAGTCCCTAAGTTACTGTTTTAACCAGAATTGTCTCCATGGGTGGATGTGGGGTCCCTCTGTCCAACAGTGTCCCCACCCCTCACCTCCCTGCCTGTGACTTGTGAGTGTCCAGGCTTCCTACCTGAGGCATAGTCACTCCCTCCTCTCAGTTTCTCATTCCAGATGTTCTTCCATTTCCTGTCCCTTACTCATCAACAATTGAAGTCCGGGACTCAGGACCCACCATTGATTCTGCCCTGCTCCTCACAGTGTCCCCCAGTCTCAGGCTGCTGGTTAGCCTGTGTATGGCCTGGTGCAGGAAATAAAGGAGCTGTTCACTACCTGGCCTGGCCTCTATCTGTCTTTCTTAAGGTGTGTGTGTGTGTGTGCGGGGCTTAAGTGGGGTAAAGTCTGGGAGAGGGAATAAGTAAGCTCTGACATTGAATGCTGTGTCAAGGGCTTTTATTTGATTTAATAAAACAACCCTGAGTGGTTGCTAGAAAAAGACATCATGTTTGGTAAAGCAGAGGGACAGTGAAAATGAGGGAAAGCCTAATGAGATGGACTGACACAATAGCTATAACAATGGGCTCAAACACACCAACGATGATGAAGATGGCCCAGACAAAGTTGTCCTGAGTTGGGGCTGACTCAATAGCAAGGAACAATAGTGGGTGGGTGATGTGATAGGCATCTGTCAGACAATGAAAGGGAGGCTCAGGCAGGTTAAATGACTCTCCCAAGAGCTAACAGCTGCTTGTGGAGCTGGGATTTGAACCCAAGCCCTTGGAGCCCATGCTTAGGTAAGTTTCAGACCCTGATACTTTGTGCTCTGGGGAGTCTGAGCCAATTCCTTGGCTGTGGGGTCAAAGCAGGAGTGAGAGTTACCCACTGTCTTAGGTTGAGATCCCCCAGAAGCATTCCTGGAGCAGGGTTTGAGAATAAGTAGTTTATATGGGAGCTCTGGTGGCATAGTGTCTAAGGGATTTGACTGCTAACCAGAAGGCTGGCAGTTCAAACCCACCAGGCACTCCTTGGAAGGAAGATTGAGCAATCTACTTCCGTAGTGATACTGCCTCAGAAACCCAAGGAGGGGTCGCTATGAGTCAGATCCGACTCGATGGCAGTGAGTTTCGTTTTTGGTTTTATGGAAGGTGATCCCAGGAAGTACTCTTAGAGAGAGTGAGGGAGTGAGAACAGAAGGAGGCCAACAAAATGGAATTTTAGGTCATGGGGGCTCAATTCCACTGGGAGATGCTGGGAGAAAGTGTAGTAGACTTTTGCAATTCAAAGTGTAGTCTGTGGACCAGCACCATTGACATCTCAGGAGGTTTATAAGAAATGAAGAATCTTAGGCCACACCTCAACCTGCAAAGTCAGAATCTGCATTTTAGCAAGCTTCTCAGATAATTCACATGCATGTTAAAATTTCAGATGTACTGATATAGAACTCATCCCAGTTA
Organism: Orycteropus afer afer; assembly: GCF_000298275.1. NCBI lineage: Eukaryota > Metazoa > Chordata > Mammalia > Tubulidentata > Orycteropodidae > Orycteropus > Orycteropus afer. The sequence continues at coordinate 10,346,566 of NW_006921672.1, read as the reverse complement.
TTCCACCCAAGGGATGAGGAAACCCTGGCATTTATCCTTCAACTCCTGGAAGTTGCTCCTGGGGCATCAGCACCTTGATACTTCTGGCCTGCCCCATGCATGCACTGAGAGAAAGCCCTCAGGTAGAAAGTAACTGGTGCTTGTAGGAGGACTGTCAACATGTACTGACATGGTGAGTTCTGAGAGGATGTGGGTAGGGCAATGACAGTGTCTGCTACAGTCCACCCCTTGCTTGGCTCAGATGCACTCAAACTCCATGTTGAGCTCATTCTGGCCTGGCAGTGCTTCTTTAAGGCAGATGTTGATGATAATGTCTTTCTTAAAAAAAATAAAAAAAAAAAAA
>NW_006921672.1:10336929-10345651 GCF_000298275.1 Orycteropus afer afer | reverse complement strand
AGACCATTCCCAAAGCTGCTGCTTATGTACGGGAAGCAGACCACATCCCTAAAGCAGCTACTCAGCTGCTTGTGGTAGATCCCACCATGGAGTTGGTTGCCAGTCTCATCATGGGGAATAACTACCACCAGCTTCCCAGGCCACTTAACCAGGCCCAGCCAAGTTGACACACAACCTTTACTATCAGAGTTACCATGCCCTTGCTAGGCCACGATTGCTGTAATTGCCTGTTCATGATTGCCACCAGGCAGGAAGCCCTAAGGGTTCCTTGATGGCACCCCAGTGAATCTTCAAAGATCTAGAAGGACTCCTTCCTGCCCACATTAGGAGGCACTGACCCTAGCTCCTCATGCTAATCAAGGTCAGTAACCTAGGACAGTAAATGATCTTCTTTGCTATCTGGTCTTCTGGCATGAAGAGCCGAAAATGACCAGGCAGCACCTATAATTTTGTTGTTTTTAGGTGTTATGGAGTTGGCTCCAACTCATAGTGATCTTGTACCAAAAAACCAAACTCACTCCCATTAAGTTGATCCCAACTCATAGCAACCTCTCCTTGGGTTTCCAAGGTGGTATCTGTACGGAAGTAGATTGCCCAATCTTCCTTCTGAGGAGTGGCAGGTGGGTTTGAAACACCAGCCTTCTGGTTAGCAGTCAAAATACCTTAGGCACTAGGCTAACCAGAGCTCCCAGTGACCCTATATACGACAGAATGAAATGTTGCCCAGTTGTGCATCATCCTCATACTCCTTGCTATGGTTGAGCCCATCACAGCACCCACCGTGTCAATCCATCTCATTCGAGGTCTTCCCCTTTTTAGCTGACCCTCTGCTTTACTCCTCGGAAGGAAGGTTGGGCAATCCTACTTCCGTAGTGATACTGCCTCAGAAACCCAAGGAGGGGTCGCTATGAGTCGGGGCCAACTCGACGGCACACAACAACAACAACAACAACTACCTTACTAAGCATGATATCCTTCTCCAATGACTGGTCCCTTCTGACAAATGACCAAAGTGGGTGAGACCAAGTCTGGCCATTCTTAAGTAGACGTACCATAGGGTAGAGACCATTCTCAAAGCTTCTCCTTATATACAGGAAGCAGACCACATCCCAAAGGCAGCTACTCAGCTGCTCACAGTAGATTCCCCCCATGGAGTTGATTACCAGTCTCATCATGAGGAATACTACATCCAGCTTGCCCAGCCACTCAACCAGGCCTAGCCAAGGTGACACACAAACTTAACCACCACAGAGTGCTAATCCCAAGAAACACCAGCAGGGGAGTGAGGAAGTGAATCAGTGAAGGGAAAGAAGACAATAAAGGATGTGTCATTGGGCAGGTTACTGCAGTGGGAAACTGGGGTGCAATCCTGATGGGGAACTCTGGGAAACGTTGTAGACCATACCTTAGAGTTTGTTATCCCTTCTGGGGTGTGAGGGGGCTGGGGTATTCATCCTCTGACTGTCACCTGTCATCGACTCAGGGCTGCTTCTGGAGGCACTAATTCCAGTCTGCCTTGCAGTTGGGCAGAGAGAAAGCCCTCTAGTGGAGAGCAGTAAGTGCCTGTGGTAGGACACGGTCAACATGCACAAGAACAATGAGAGGATGTGGAAGAGACGTTGCCGGGTCCCTGTGCTAGCCACCACTGGTCTATTTAACAAATGTGTTCTGGTTCTTCCTGTGTGCCAGGCACTGTGCTTGGCACTGGGGATACAGCAGTGAAAAAGGCATCTGTGTCCCCCATTTTCTCAGAGACCACCTTCAAGCGGGGCAGACGCAATCAGTTTGGCAACCAAAACAATTCCAGACTGTGAAATGTGCTAAGAAAATATTAGGCTGTGTGTGAAGGGTGAGGAGCAGAAAGGTGGGTCTCTCAGAATGAAGCATTTCGAGCAAGACCTGAAGGATAAAAGGGAGCAAGCTATGTTCTGTGCCTGGGGAACAGATGTAGGGAACAGCAAGGACAAAGGCTCTGAGCAGGAAAGAAAGTGGTGAGTGTGAGTGTGTGTGTGTGTATGTGTGACATAAAGGAGGAGGGAAGAGAAGGGAAGTGGCATAGCTGAGGGTGGAAAGGACAGCAGGGCTAGCTGTTTACGGCTTTGGCAAGGAGTTTGGATTTTACCCTAAGTGTGGAGGAAAGCACTGGAAGGTTTAAGCTGAGAGGGACATGATCTGATTTATCTTTCAAAAAGCTTGGTCTGGCTGTGATCCCATCACCTAGTTTCCCACCTGCATCTGTAGATTCTTCCTCAGTATTAAGTCTTTGGAAACATGGAAAGGAATTTGCCGTGGTTCCTCCCCTAAGAGGCCCCCAGCTCTCCTCCATGCCTCAACCCTCTCCCTCACCGACTCCCCCTCCCCTGCCCTACTGAACTTGACAAGAGTGATCCTGGGAAGATACTTTATTTTGATTTGTTTTCAGGGGACAGGGCTGTAGGAGGGGACTGGGGTCTGAAGATGTTCTAGGGACGTTCGTCCATTTCCTCGGCACTGCGCCGGCCAAAGTCCATCCACCCATATGCTTCTTCTTCTTCCTCCATCCATGGCCCCTGTTTCTTGGACAGGTCTGAGGAGTGGGACAAGGAGAAAGGTCGGAGGTGGGTCTGGGTGAGTTGGGAGGAGGTGAAGATGGGGGAAGGGCACCTAGCCTCTGGGGGCTGAGGCTAGGACCAGGGAGCTTGGCCAAACTTGGCCGGCCAGGTAAGCAGGGGTGGCTGTCAGCAGCTCCTACCTGGCACAAGATGTGAGGGGTCCTGGGGTCCCAGCTGCCTTTGGTGACGAGAGGCTGGGCCCAGCTGTTCAGGCCAGTGCGGCTCCAAGCCCTGGCTCACCACTGGATCGGAGGATTTGTCCCGCATCTGGAAGGGGGGCTTCCTAGAAGCTTCAGAGAAGGCGACCAGAGCCAGTGCAAAGATCAGCATGTACACACACAGACGCTGCATCTTGTCTGCAAAGGGGAAAGAATTGAATTTAAAGGTGGAGCTGTCCCCGCGCAGGCCCAGAGGCAGGAGGATGGACTCGATGGACTCCAGTTCCCTTCTGCTGACAGGTTTGCTTCTATGTGGAATTGTGGACTGCTGGGCTGCGTGACTCCACTTCCTGCCATCCACCCTGCCATCTTGCATCCCAAGCCTCGCACCTCTCCTCTCACCTACCCAATTAGAGCCACGGTGTCTCTTGGAAGAATGAAAAACTTAAAGCAATGGTTTCTGAACTGTTCTGCAGTGTCTGAGGCCATGTCTACAGCTCTGGAGATGTTTCAGTCTTGTGACTTAAAGCATCCTTTTAACTAGTAATATCGAAGGAACATACACACTCAACTGCCTTATGGACTAAACAACAATAGCTTGGAGACCACCAGCATATTCACCATGTGGCTGGATCAACAGAACTTTTGTGAAGGTTCTCCTGCAACTTTTACTTCCAAGGGATAGCCTGTGATTGCAATTAAGCAGTTAAAAAAAAAAACTGTCACCATTTGCAACTATTTATCCAGATGAATCCGGTTTGGGGAGGACAAAACACAAAAGCAAACTATTGCTCCAAAAACACAAAATTCACAAGCTCATCTGTTCTCTGGATTCAACATTCTTGTGCTCATTTAGCCTCATTATTCTGATTGGCTTTGTCGGAAGTTCAAGTTGAGTCGATTCACAACTCATGATGACCCCATGTGGGTCAGAGTAGAGCCGTGCTCCAAGGCCTATGATCTTTTGGAAGTAAATCACCAGGACTTTTTTCTGAGGCACTTTTTGGAGAATTGAAAAAAAAAAAATTATAGCATATTTACTTACAATGAGCTCAGACAGTTGTTTTTTTTTTTACCATTAATTTTCTTCCCAGCACCCTTCTCAGTTATCATGAAACAGCCACAGCAAAATTATTATCTCTTCTTTATAGAATAAAAATATAAAACACAAAGTTTAATGGCTATTGGGAAGACAATGGGGAAATGACGGGAAAAGTCAACAGTAAATATCAAATTTCTCCCAGTTCAGTAGATTAGCCTCTGTATGGCTGCCTCCAAACACATCTCATGGAACCAGCACAAAATGAAGAGACTCGTGGAGTCCTGACTTCCCTCACTCCTATTATAGATTGGATTTATATTGAAGTCCTAACCCCTGGTGAGGAGCTCTGGTGGAGCAGTGGATAAGCCATTTGGCTGCTAACCAGAAGGTTGGTGGTTCAAACCCACCAGCTGCTCTGGAGGCAGAAGATGAGGCAATCTACTCCCGTAAAATATTTACAGCCCTGGAAAGCCAATACGGGTTGCTGTGAGTTGGAATTGACTCAGTAGCAGTGGGTTTGGTTTGGGTTTTAACCCCTGGTACTTTTGAATATGCCCTTGTTTGGAAGATGATATCCAGTAAGATGACATGAGGTCATAGCAGAGTAAGGTGGTTTTAATCCCACCTGGGGGGTGTCCTGTAAGATAGGAGAAGGATCTCGGAGACAAAGAAAGAGAGGGAAGATGCCTCTATAAGCCAAGGAATGCCTGAGGCTACTAGAAGCAGAGAGAGATAAGTATGGATGCTATTATCCTAGGGCCTTTGGAGAGAACTAGGCCCTGCCAACACCCTGAATTTGGACTCCCAGCCTTAGGAACTGTGAGGCCATTGGAAATTTCTTTTCCTCACTTGTGCTAGCCACACTGCAAGAGCACATGTGGCTAGTGGGTGCCATATTGGAAGCCCAGATATGGAACATTTCCATCACCAGGAAACATTCTTTTCAAGACCTGAGTTGGGATCCAGGCACCATGGGGTCCAGTCTCATCTCTGCCCTGATTTGTATGCCTCAGTTTTCTTACCTGAGACATGGAGAGACTAGCCCTTATCTGCTTCACCTCCCAGGGCTGAGTGAGTAGAGTGGGAGAGTTGGGGCAGGGCCCTGGGTGGGGTAGCAGGACAGGTTGGAGGGCTGGTTCTCTGATTCCCGCTGGCTAGGAATGCAGGCTGGGTGCTAGAGCTGAGACCAGGCCCTAGTTCTGCCCAGGGTTAACGGGAGGGTCCCTACTCCAGAGTCACAGAGGTGTGAGGGCATGCTCCTGACAACCCTCTTCCCACTTTGCCCCCTGCATCCCCCATTTCCTCACCTGCAGAGCGGGGCAGTGGATGATGTAGCAGCTGGGCCTGGAGCTCTCAACGCTCTGCTTCGCTTGGTGCCCCAGCCCAGCCTTATAAAGCCCTTGGAGGTCCCTCCAAGCCCTCCTCTCCATGAAGCCAGACTCACCCCACACAGGAGGGAAGAGGGTGGGGCACAGGAACAACCCATCACCCTTGCCACACCCCATCATTCAGTGTCCATCAGTCAGTCATCAGTTACGTGGGGGAAGGCAAGGGGTGTTGACCTTTGTGGTGAAGGGCAGGAGTGGGGATGAGGGGCAGGTCTTCAGCTGGACATGAGGGGTAGGCAAAAGATAAGCTTCCTGGGGCCAGGGACAATCCACCCCCCGACACTCCACCATCATGTCCTTGGAGATGGAGACCTGGATACTACCCCTTGACTTGTATCCCAGTGGGGAGTGGATGAGGTGGATGGACTAGGTGACCTTAGATTCAGAAGAGGCCTATTTTACCAAACATTGATTTTGAAGTGCAGGGAGTGTGTGAATGTGGGGTGATGTATTGATCCCCTGTCCCCTCTGCAAACACAACGTGCTGTGGTTATCAGGAGCAATGGGCCATGGGCTGATGGATGTGAACCAGGTTCACATCCTGGTTGCCTCTGAACCTCTTCACCTTCTTACTTTGAAAAACACTCTTCATCTCCCATCTCCTTATGCCCGCTGGGCTGGCCCAGGTTAGGCTTACATTTCACTCTTCATTTCTCCTTGGTCTGCTCCTCAACCCCCACTTCTTGTAAGCCCCCATAACAGAGTTAGTTCTTTGGGGTCTTGCATTTCAAATCTCCTCATTTTATTTTCAAAGGGAGCTAGTAATGTACGTAATGAATCCACAACTTCCGAATACAAAAATACATCTCAAATGGTTAGCAAACTAGAGATTTTGCCAAAGATGTTCAGAAAACAAAATGGTACCCTTATTGACTTATTTGTTAAATTGCTGCTTTGACCTGGTTTGGACAGATATAACTAGCTCTTGGCTGTTTTTAATTTTTTTCTGCAGTTGATACTAGTTGATACTATCATTAGGACCCCTTCTTGTCTGGGGAATTTGGATGCCTCTTGGAGGCTGGATAAAGGGCAATGGTACCCACGCTCACAGGTGATGAAGGAAGCAGGCTGTGAGGTGTCCATGGCAACCAGCCTCCAATGTTCTGGTAAATAACTACTCTAATCCAGAGTAGGACTTAGCAGATGGAATAAAATAAAAAAACAAAACAAAACAAAACAAAACAGTGCAGGCATTAATTAATTGAATCACCGGGATCTCAGAGATGGAAGGGGTTCGGGGGCAGGCATGGAGTAGGGATCAGCTCCTGCACACTTTAGGGGAATAGAGGTGTTAGTGTTGCTATGGTAACAAGAAATTATAAGTCTCCTGTAGGGCCCTGGCTATACTGGAGCCTAAGGCTCCATTTCTGCCAGTGGAGGGGTTATGACCCTTGGGCTGCTCTTTCTCAGGCTGGTGGCACAAATGAAGTGGGAGTGGGGGTGTGGGATAGCCATTTCCCCAATAGAAACATGGATTCCATTCAATGGACAATGATGGAAGATGGCTGTGTGCAGGCCCTGGCGTGTGTTCTGTGTAGAGATGAGAGGGACAGTCCTTGTCCTAAGGTGTTCACAGTCACAGATCGTGTTCCCCCTGCAGGTGAACCTGTCTGATGGAGAAAGGGAGGGTTTCCCTAGCCCTGCCCCTTTCTGGCTGTTGAATTTTGGGTAAGTGTCACCTCTTCTCTGAGCGGTTTTCTCCTCCAAGAAATAAAGAAAATAACTTGGAGGGTGTTCGAAGGTGATGTACATAAAGTACCCTGTGCCCAGTTTTTTTGTGGTGCACCCTCCCCATCTCTTATTTTTCTGGGCCTCAGTGAAATGGTTGTCATTCTTTCCTATATCATAGGACTGCAGTGAAGAGGTAATGTGATTTTGCCCACACACAAGACTTAAAAGGGGGTACTTCCCTACAAAGATTGTTCTGTGAATCCCAGGTTCTCTCTCCCATAGGATGTGACTCAGAGGGACACTTGCCCTGAGTTGCCACTGAAAGGTGCCAGGATGGAGCCTGCGGTGGCTGGGGAGGTCAGTTGCACAGGTGTGCAGGGGACTTTGGAACTGACGGGCCAGGGTTTGAATTCTAGCTCCAGCACTGACTAGCTGAGTGACCAGAAAATGCAGTCTCTGGTGGGCCTGGGACCATGGTCGCAGGGGACATCAAGCTCAGTTGGCATAACATACTATACAAAAACATTGTTCTACGTCCTACTTTGGTGAGTAGCAACTGGGGTCTTAAAAGCTTGCAAGCAGCCATCTAGATGCAACAATGGGTCTCCCCTCATCCAGAGCAAAGAAGAATGAAGAAAACCAAAGCACATGGAAACAATTAGTCCAAGGGACTGGTCGACCATACGATCCTCAGCCTTTGTGACCATGAGGACAAAAGAACTAGATGGTGCCCGGCTACCACTGTCAACCACTCAGAGGGGATCTATGTAGGAGATCCCGGATAGAGTGGGAGAACAACGTAGAACAAAACTCAACATCATAAAAAAAAGACCAGGTTCACTGTTCTGATAGCTTGGTAAGACCCCAAGACCATGGCCCCTAGTTACTCTTCAGGTCTGGAACTGCACTCACTTCTGTAGCTTCCAGCCAAACAATAGACAGGCATATAGGGTGAGCATTTACATCAGGTAGATACACTCCTTAGTGAGATCAGTCATAGGAGAACAGAAGGGTAGCATTTGCACAGGGAGACAGCTGGGGGATAGGAATGCATAGGAAAGATGGACACAGGGAAGAGGTAACTATAGGGAGGAAATGGGAAGAGAGCTGTTATATTGTGGGGAATTACAGTCAATGCCATAAAACAAAATGTGTATAAGCTGTATGGAAAATGAATTTGTTCTGTAAACTTTCACCCAAATCACAATCAAAAAGAAAAAGAAAGAAAGAAAGAAAAAAATCCGTTTTCTGGGCCTAACAAGCTGAAGACCAGCTCCCCGAGCCTGGGTCTAGTCCTGTACCTCCCCAGTGCACCCTGCCCCTGTCACCACTGTGTGCCCTTTACATGTATGAATGTAGTTGCTCTTCCCCACGACCCTAGGACAGAGGTTCTAGTGCGTCCCTATTGTACAGATGAGGAAGGTGAGGTTCAGGTCTGTGTCCTCCTGCCCTGAGATCTTTCTCTTCCAGAGGTATAGTAGGTAGTATAATGGTGCCCGAAGATGTCCATACCCAAATCCCTGGAACCTGTGAATATGTGATGTCACATGATGTTCTGGTTACCTAGTACCACTCTAACAGAAATACCACAGATGGGATGGCTGAACAACAGGAGTTTATTCTCTTACAGTTTGGAGGCCTTAATCTGAGTTCAAAATGCCAGGCTCTAGGGGCTGGGTGAAAGCCCACTAACCTTGGGCTTCAGCTCTGCCTCCTGCTCCTGGCCCACTGGAGCTAGAGGTTTTTCTTCACTCAGACAGCTGCTGGCTGCTGAGACTGACAAACCCAAGGTTGACAAGTAAAAAGGCACAGTCCTGATGTTACCAAACCACACAGCAGGCCATTAAGTCCATTGAAAGTCCCAAGGTTGGC
>NW_006921672.1:10333755-10336229 GCF_000298275.1 Orycteropus afer afer | reverse complement strand
AAGGTTATGAACTTTAACACAGAAAGTCCCTGGGTACTGCAAGTGGTTTTTGCTGGATGGCTATTGTGGAAGAGAGGCCTGGCGGTCTGCTTCTGTTAAGATTGACCAAAAACCAAACCCATTGTTGTTGAAGCCATTCTGACTCATAGCAACCCTGTAGGACAGAGCAGAACTGCCCCATAGGGTTCCCAAAGCTATACATCTTTATGGAAGCAGACTGCCTCATATTTCTTCTGTGGAGCGGCTGTTGGGTTCCAACTGTTGACTTTTGGTTAGCGTCCAAGCACTTAACCACTGAACCACTAGGGCTTCCTTTGTTAAGATTACAGCCAAGAAAACCCCATGGAATAGTTCTACTCTGTAACCCATGGGGTCATCATGAGTTGGAATTGACTTGAGGGCAACTAACAACGCAATAGCCTGGGCTATCCAGGTGGGCCCAATCGAATCCCAGGAGCCCTTAAAAGCAGAGCACTTTTTCAGCTAGAGGCAGAAGAATTGTGGCTGAAGGACTCAAAGTATGAGAAGAACTCAATGTGCAGCTTGAAGATGGGGGCAGGGGTGGGGTGCAAAAATATGAGGAATGCAGGTGGCCCTAGAATCTGAGAGAGATCTCCAGAGACAGCCAGCAAGCAAATGCGGACCTCAGCCCTACAACCTCAAGGAACTGAATTCAGCCTATAACTTGGATGAGCTGGAAGTGAACTCTACTCCGGGGCCTCCAGAAAGGAACATAGCCCTGCTGACACCTTGATTTTGGCTGTGAAACTAAGCAGAGGACCCAGGTGAGTCTTGCTGTACTGGGACTTCTGATTTACAGAACTGTGAGAGATTAAGTTTATGTTCCTTTAAGCTGCTAAATGTGTGGTAATTTGTTACTGCAACCCTAGACAACCAAGACAAGGGGTCCTAGCCTTAAGAAGTCAGAACTGGCCTTGCGCAAGGGTGTGAGCCTTTCTTCCTCCCAGGAGGGGTGTGATGGGCAGTATAATGAGCCTCCAAAGATGCCCATGCCTCAATCCCTGGAATCTGTGAACTGGTGAGGGTCCATGAACAAAGGAACTTGCAGATGGAGTTAAGAGTGCTGATTTTAAAACAGAGAGCTTATTTTGGGTATCTGGGTGGGTCCTTTGAAAGCAGAGAACTTTCTTTAAGCGAAGTATTTGTTAAGGTATTTTGACCGTACAACTACTGCAGTTAGAGAGTGTGATAGTTGGAGCTGTGTGTCAACTTGGCTGGACCACAATTCTGTGTTGTTTAAGCAGTTGTGATATGGGTTATTCCCATGATGGGATCGGATATATATGTTTTGAGCAGCCAATCCATTGAAAGGGAGTTTCCCTGGGGGTGTGGCCTGCTTCCAATATATTTATGGACATCCTGGGAAAAGAGACACTCTTCTGTGGATCAGGATCCTGTTGTGCTGCCTACAATTGTCTGTGAGGGAACAATCCACTATTCGGCCTGGGGATCTTGGATTTGTCATTCGTTGGAGTCAACAGCCAGTATACTGCCTGCCAACCTTGAGCTCCTCAGCCATGTGGCTGTGTGAATTGGAAAAGCCTCCAGCTTCACATTTGATCCAAGAACTTGGGACTTGCCAGCTTCTATGTGTATGAGCCATTTTCCTGAGATAAATTTCTCTTTCTCTATATGTATATATAAGCTTTACTGGTTTTGCTTCTCTAGAGAACCCAGCCTGACAGAGAGGGGAATATTGTTAGTCTTCGATTGCTTTCATGGATCTTATATTCTGGGTGGGTGGGGGTGAGACACACAAAAAGTAAAGCTGAAAATGAGGGAGGGGGCTGTTATGGATTGAATTGTGTCCTCCCAAAATATGTGTTGACAGGGCTAGGCCATGATTCTCAGTATTATGTAATTAGTTGCCATTTTGTAATCTAATGTAATTATCCTATGTGTTGTCAACTGTAACCCCTACGATGTTAAAGAGGCAGGATTAGAGGCAGTTATGTTAGTCATGTTAACTGGTCTTCCTTGCAGGTGTATGGATATTATCCTATCACTGACAGTGCTGTTCTTCAGGATGTTGTTGTTATTGTTGAGTTGGCTCCAACTCATAGCAACCCTATGCACAACAGAACGGAACACTGCCCAGTCCTGCGCCATCACAATGCCTGACCCCATCATTGCAGTCATCGTGTCAATCCATCTTGTTGAGGGTCTTCCCCTTTTTTGGTAATCCTCTGCTTGACAAGCATGATATCCTTTTGACAACATGACTAAAGTAGGTGAGATGATGTCTCACTATTCTTGCTTGTAAGGAGCATTCTGGCTTCACTTCCTCCAGGACAGATTTGTTCATTCTTCTGGCAGTCCATGGTATTTTGAAGTGATCTCTTTGATGATGAATGTGACACCATCCTCTTAATTTGTCTTTCCTGACATAGTAGACCATGTTGTTGTTGTTGTTATATGCCGTCGAGTCAGACCCGACTCATAGTGACCCCTCC
>NW_006921672.1:10302745-10333655 GCF_000298275.1 Orycteropus afer afer | reverse complement strand
GACAGCACTGTACTTCACAATAGATCTTGATTTTTTTTGAGGATGAATATGATGTCATTCCCTTTCAGTTTATCCTTCCTGACATAGTAGACCATGTTGTTGTTGTTGTTATATGCCGTCGAGTCAGACCCGACTCATAGTGACCCCTCCCTGGGTTTTCAAGGCAGTATCACTATGGAAGTAGATTGCCCCATCTTTCTTCCGAGGAGTGGCTAGTGGATTTGAACCACCAGCCTTCTGGTTAGCAGTCAAGTGCCTTAGCCACTATGCTACCGGAGCTCCCATAGTAGACCATATGATTGCTCAATTAAAAATGACCAACACCAGTCCATTTCAGCTCACTAATGCCTAGGATATCAATCTTTATGCATTCCATTTCATTTTTGATGACTACCAGTTTTCCCAGATTCATACTTAGTACATTCCACATTCTGGTTATTAATGGATGTTTGCAGGTATTTCTTCTCATTTTGAGTCATGCCATATCAGCAAATGAAAGCTCCAAAAGCTTTGCTTCATCCACCTCATCAAAGTAGAGGTGACTCTACTTTGAGGAGGCAGCTCTTCCCCAGTCGTATTCTGAGTGCCTTCCAACCCGAGGGGTTAATCTTCTGGCTCTATATCAGACAACGTTCCACTGCTATTCATGAGGTTTTCACTGGTCGATTTCTTTCATAGTTGATCGCCAGGTCCTGCTTCCTGGTCTACTTTAGTCTGGAAGCTGCACTGAAACCTGTCCAATGGTTGACCCTGTTGATATTTGAAATATCAGTGGCATAACTTCCAGGTCATAGCCACCATGCATACCACCACAGTATGACAAACTGAAAGACCAATGGTGGCTTTGAGTTATAAAAGACATTAAACAAGTGAGCAGCGATCAGAGGGACTTCAGTGCCACCAAGAAAGAAGAGCTGTGAAGAGCATCCTTTGGACCTGGGGTCCCCACACTGAGAACCTCCTAGATTCAGGGGAATATTGATGCCAAGACACTTGGCGATCTCTAAGGGAAACCAGATTCAAATATATTGAAAGGGGACAAGGACCTTCCACTAGAACCAACAGGAGAGAAAGCCTTCCCATAGATTCAGTGCCCTGAATTCGGACTTCTAGCTCCCTAAACTGTGAGAGAATAAATTTCTGTTTATTAAGGCCACCCACATGTGGTATTTCTGCTATAGTACAACTAAGGTAGGTGCCTAGTCGTGGAAAACACTGTCTGGGCAGGAGAGCCTCTGGTGCTAGTTCCCCGCATGGAACACTCCTCCCACTAGGGCCCGGCTTTGGATAACAGGTCACTATGGATGAACTGCAAATGGCTGTTACAGAGGCAGTATCTCTGCTTCCTAATTGGTTATTGATGATGGAAAAGGGAGAGGCGATGGAAACACAGTCACCCTGCCCTAGGCAACCGGGGCCTTGGAGGGTGTGATGGGATGGGGCACAAACAGTGACACCTGCCTGGGGAGGTGCTTGTGTCAACATGGGCATCCATAGTCCCCCCAGGGCTGGGGGCTGGACTAGGGGAAGTGGGCTCACAGGTTTTGGCCTCACTTGCCGTCCAAAGCTGATAGCAGACAGGTTGCAGGACCAAGAGGACAGCCTGTGTGCTGCACTCAGGCTGAGCTGGAGAGGCCGTCCAACACACTCAGGGACACAGTGGCAGGCCTGGTTGTGTCTGAGAGTGAGGGCACTCCCGCTCCAGACTTGCTGTCCCTCCTGACCCCCCACCCCCTACTTATCTCATCTGGTGCCCATTTGTGCCTTTGAAGCAGTGGCTCTCAGCCGGGGCCTCACATGTTAGGATCACCCAGGGAGCTCCCCCAGGCCCAGGCCACACCCCAGCTCTATCAGGTCACAATCTATAGGATGGCCTGCAGTGTTGGCTGGGAATCTGTGTGCAGGACACGAACTTGTGTCTGAGAAAGGACAGGGCAAGGAGGCTTTGGAATCCTGGGCTTGAATTCCAGCTCTGGCACTTCCTAGATATGTGACCTAAGGCAAGTCGCTTAGACTTTCTGAGTCTTGGTTTACTTATCTCTAAAATGGGGATGGGACTTGTACCTATCTCAGAGGGTGACCAAACCAAAACCCACTGCCACCGAGTCACTTCTGACTCAAAGTGACAGAGTAAAACTGCTCCATAGGGTTTTCAAGGCTGTAAATCTTTCAGAAACAGACTGCCTCATTTCTCTCCTGCGGAGTGGCTGGTAGGTTCGAACTGCCAACATTTTGATTAGAAGCTGTATGCTTTAAGCATGGTGCCACCAGAGCTCCTTCAGAGAGTGAGGAAAAAAAACAAAACAGAAAACTAAACTCACTGCCATCAAGTTGAATCTGACCCAAAGCAACCCCCATTGGGTTTCCAAGGTGGTAAATCTTTATGGAAGTGGCTTACCTGGTCTTCCCTCCTTCAGAGCGTGGCAGTGGGGGTTAAATGAGATGCCTGTGGTATTCACATGATGTCTGGCACATGGTAAGTTCTAAGTGCGAGTCTGCCAGCATTACTGCTATCTTCACTATCACAGCCCTTCGCATCTCAGGAGCCCTGTGTAGTGCAAATGGCTAACGTGCTCATCTGTAACTAAAAGGTTGAAGGTTCAAGGTCTTCCAGAGGCACCTCGAAACAAAGGCCTGGCAATCTACTTCCACCATCCAGTCAGTGCTCTCGGAAATGTTATCAAATTTAGAACTCTGCAAATTTCAAAAAGCAAGGGATTAATATTAATGCAAACTGTCTAACTGGCGTAAAATGACACTTATATTAATGCAAACTGTCTAACTGGTGTAAAAGAGCTATGGCAAGTTAATTTAACACTTTTGCTTGCAGCTCTTTGTGAAAATGTTTTTAAAATCGTTTAGGGTGGGGGCTGGGATTGCCTGGGAAGGGGCAGGAGGGAAGAGTTGGGGTGAGGGTAGTAACGTTCTATATCTTGATAGAGTTTGGGGTACACATTTGTCAAAGCTCCTTGAAGGTACGCTTAAGATTTGTGCATTCTACTGTGTGTAAATTTTACTAAAAACTATCAACAAATGTCAAACTCTAGTTAATGAAGTGTTTAGGGCAAAGGGCACTGTGTCTACAATTTATTTTAAGATGTATGGAAAATGAGATGGACAGATAGATGGGAGATAAAGAATAATAAAATGTAAATCATAGACTCTAGGGAGAGGAGCTCTGGTAGCATAGTGCTTAAGGCACTTGACTGCTAACCAGAAGGCTGGCAGTTCAAACCCACCAGCCACTCCTCGGAAGGAAGGTTGGGCAGTCTACTATCTGTAGTGATACGGCCTCAGAAACCCAAGGAGGGGTTGCTCTATGGTACATAACAACAACAACAGGGAGTGGGTTTATGAGCGCTTGCTCTCATGAAAATCCTTTCAACTTTTCTGTATGTTTGAGAACTTTCATGATAAAATATGGAAACATTTGTGTTTAGCAACTAAAAATGGTGATTTTAAATAGGAAAAAAGTCATTCTAAAAGCGACTATGTGAAAGGAGTTTTTTTAAGGTAAATTTTAGAGTTGGGACTCAGAGAGGTTAAGTTGCTAACCCCTAGGACCTAAAGTTAAGTGAGGGAGCTGGGCTGCAAACAGGTCCTTCTTGGACTCAGAGTCCTGCTACTTCCCCTCCTGTGCACCCTCTCCAGAAGCCCAGCTCCTGCTCAGTCTACCTCCCTTCCTCTACCTGTCCAGGGGTTCCCAGCCCCCCTTCTCTCCTGGTCTCACTTCTCCCAAGCCTGGGCCCCACAGTTCGTCATTTGTAAATCACCTCCATGGCTGTCCCTATCCTTCAGAACATGCCAGGCTGGTCCCCAGTCCTGGGTAGAGAACCCTTCCCACTGCCTTGTGCCTCAGCTCCTATCCCCTCCCTGCTAACACCTACAGGAAAAAGTCCTGAACATGGTCACTGAGTCAATGGCAAATTAATATTCTGCAGCTGGGCTGTTGCCTGACAATTGTGTGAATCATCTCTTCTGCCTCCCAAGGTCATCTGACGTCAGCCTCCCCTTCCCTGTCATGACTGCAGCTGTCTGTGTCCACCACCTGCCCTTTCCTCCTTCCCGCTAGCTCTAGAGGGGTCTGTCACCAGCTGCTCCCCCAGGGCCCTTCATCCTAGACCTTCCTTCCTGCTTAGAGACCACCTGCCTTCACTTTTTCATTCATTTATTCATCAAGCGTTTTCCAGGTGCACACTTTGTGTGTGGTGACCCTAGAAACACAATGTTGATCAAGAACATTGTGATCAAGACTCCTTTTCTCTTTGAGAGGAGACCGTATGATGAGTGTCAGTAGGAAAGCCTTTTCCTTCCTCTTCAACCTTGACCCTCTCCTCCATGCAAACCTTCTGGTGTCTGTAGTATGTTTGCCTTCCCCTCTCCCCTGATAATGGTAATTAAAATATAGGGCTCCTATGCTGAGCACTTTACTGGAATCATGTCTTCTAATCCTCATGACAACCCAAGGAGGAGGTACCACAACCGCCCCAAGTTACAGCTGAGGACATTGAGGCTGGTGGTTTTTGGGGAGGCAATGAATCCATTGGTCAGGGGCCTGAGTGTCCCTGCACGTTCTCACTGAGTCGACCAGAGTGCGACGCCATGGGCGCTCTGTCTCCAGCCGCCTCGCAGGGGGTGTGTGAAGTGAGCAATCCGATCCATAACACTCTTCATCCCACTCAAAGGCAAGTTTTGAGTTTCCCATTAAAAAACTGACACAACTCTGTCTACCTTATACTTAATTAGAAGAATAAGCATGACTTTAGACAAATTAAAAACTGATAGCACATCATATTTGGTTACGAGCTCACATATATATTAAAATGCAGATTTAAATTTCATTATTATTTTTTTAACTAAAGTACTGTTGGGGTCTCCTTATATTAGTTATTTTTAAAGTCTATTTTAATTTGATAATCTTTGTATTTTTTCTAAAGGGTGATAGAAAAGAGTGTCAACCCACTCATAGGCAAAAACTGGAAACAAAATCCACTGCCGAGTAGATTCCAACTCATAAGGACCCTATAGGACAGAGTAGAACTGTCCCGTAGGATTTACAAAGCTGTAATCTTTATGGAAGCAGACTGTCCCATCTTTGTCCTGTGGAGCAGCTGTCAATCTTTTGGTGAGCAGTCAAGTGTTTTAACCACTGTGCCACTAGGGCTCCTTACTCCTGTGCAAAACCAAAAAAAACCAAACTCACTGCCATCCAGTCGATCCGACTCATAACGACCCTCTTTGGGTTTCCAAGGCAGTAAATCTTTATGGAAGTAGATTGCCCAGTCTTCCTTCAATGGAGTGGCTGGTGGGTTTGAACCACCAACCTTCTGGTTAGCAGGCAGATGCCTTAGGCCCTACCAGCGCTCCTTTACTCCTATGGAAGCACATTGTAAACAACGTGTAGGAAGTGTGGGCTGTCTTTGGTCCCAATAAATGAAAAATAACATTGGATGTAACCACCACTGTATTTTCTCCAACATGGTTTCCTCCATCTTGGAGACCTCTGAATGAGATGAAAGCCACCTGCAAGTCTGGAGAGGCTCCATGGGGTGAATGGCAGATCACCATCACTCCTAGGCCACCTGCATGGGCACCGGCCATGGTCCAGCTCCCCAGCTGATTCCGGCTGGCAACCACGTTTCTGAATGTCTCGTCTGTTGTGACAAAGCTCAATCGCTCACTGGTTCATAACTTGCTTTCCGTATTTAAATTGTTTTGAGCTTGCCAATGCAGCTCTAAAACGGCACTTATTAAAAACAAAACGTCACAGCGTTATGGTCTTTTTAACCTGCTCCCAGATCACAATTGGTTTTTGGTCTCAATTAGTGCTCCTCAGACTTTACTGTCCATTAGGGTTGCCTGGGGTTGGGTCTTGTTAAAATGCAGATTTTCACACCGTGGGTCTGGAGGTGGGGCTTGAAATTCTGCCCTTCTAACAAGCTCCCAGGAGTCCCTGGGTGTTGCAAATGGTAAAGCTCTTGACTACAAAGCAAAAAGTGGGTGGTTTGAAGCTACTCAGAGGTGCCTTGGTGCTCTGATGGTGTGGTGCCTAAGGCATTTGACTGCTAACCACAAAGTTGGCAGTTCAAACCCACCAGCCACTCCGAAGAAGGAAGATTGGGTGACCTACTTCTGTAAAGAGTTACCGCCTTGGAAACCCAATAGGGATTGCTATGAGTTGGAACTGACTCGACAGCAGTAGTTTGTTTGTTTTAGAGGTACCTTGGAAGACAGGCCTTATCATCTGCTTCCTAAAGTTCATAGCCTTGAAAACTCTATAATTCTACTCTGACACACATGGAGTCTCCATGACTTGGAATTGATTCCTGGCAACTAACAAGAGGCTCCCTGGTGATGCTGCTGCTGCTGGTTAAGGACCACAATGGAAGCAGAACTCTCCAAAGTTGTTGTTAGTTGTTGTTCAGTCAGCTGCACCTCATGGTGACCTTACATGTCACAGAACAAAATGCTGTCAGTGCTCGGCCAGCCTCATGACCGTTGGTATGTTTGAACCCAGTGCTGTGACTTTGTGTCAACCCACGGCATCGAGCGTTTTCCTTGACCCTTGACTTCACCAAACTTGATGACCTTTTCTAACAATTGGTCTTTCCTGATGATGTGTCCCAAGGAAGTGGGCCAAGGTCTAGCCCTCCTGGCTTCTAAGGAGCGTTCTGGTAGTATTTCCTCTATGACTGACTAGCTAAGTCATATACTCTGCACCTGCATTTCTCCTTGGGCTTGCTTCCCATCATCTCACAGGGATGGAATGAGAAGCAATGACTTGACACACCCGGAGTGACTGTCTTGTTTATGCTCCATATTAACTTATTGTCCAACCTCTGGTTTCTCAATCTTCCTGTTTTTAATTGATGGTCTCCTATGGGTGCAAATTGACCATAAAAGACAAAGACCAATGACAATTTAAACTGTGCATTAATCCAGGCTGTCTTTCCTAGGTGATGGCTGGTGATAGCGGCTGTGGACTGAGTGAGTCAGTGTACTGGCAACTACATGTGTTCCTTCCACCCAGCACATGTTCCCCCTTTTAAAGAGGAAATGTTAAATATTTTAAATATTCATTAATTTAAAATATATACCAAAATAGGCCTTATTATTGCTTTTAACAATGTGCATGGAAGACCTCTGTTGATCCCTGGGGGTTTGTAAGTCATGGGATGGGAAACAGGGAGTTTTTTTAAATTGTGGTGAAAATATACCTAAGACATACACAAATCCAACAATTTTTACATTATATGTAATTCACTGACATTGATTCCATTCTTCACGTTGTAACCATTATCATTGACCTTTTCCAAATCATTCTACTACCACTAACATAAATTCAATGCTTCTAAGCAAATACTCAAGAGCTCTGGGTAGTGTAGTGTGTAAGGCACTTGACTGCTAACCAGAAGGCTGGTGGTTCAAACCCACCAGCCACTCCTTGGAAGGAAGGTTGGGCAATCTACTTCCATAGTGATACTGCCTTGGAAGCCCAAGGAGGGGTTGCTACAAGTCGGGTCCAACTCGACAGCACATAACAACAAGAAGAAGCATAAACTCCTTCTCCCCTACCCTCCCAACCCCTGGTCAAGCTAATGATGTTTGGTTTCTATCTCTGCTTATTTCATGTAAGTGAGATCAGACAGTATTTGTCCTTTCGTGCCTGCCTTATTTTGCTCAACATGATGTTTTCAAGGTTCATCCATGTTGTGACATGCATCAGCACTTCATTTCTCTTTATGGCTGATATTCCATTGTATGGATAGACCACTGTGTGTCCATGCATCTGTTAATGGACATTTCAGTTGTTTACACCTTTTGGCTGTTGTGAAAAGTGCTGCAGTGAACATTGGTGTACAGGCTTTTGTTTGTGCTCCTGCCTTCACTCTGGGTATATGTCCAGGATTGGGATTATTGGGCCATATGGTAGCTCTATGTTCAACTTTTTGCAGAAGCATCAAACTGTTTTCTACAGTGGCTGTGCCATTTTACACTCCCATCAGCAAACAATGGGGGTTCCAGTTTCTCCACAACCTCGTCAATACCTATTTTTTGTTTTTGGGATCATTGTCATTCTAACAGGGTTAAGTGCTATTGTTCATTGTGTTTTGATTTGCATCCCCTAACAAAATACCTCAGTGATGCATACAGTTAAGCGCTAGATTACTAGCCAAAGGTTGGTGGTTCAAACCCACCCAGAGCCCTTGCTATGAAAGGTCACAGCCTTGAAAACTCTGTGGAGTAGTTCTACTCTGCACACATGGGGCAGCCAGGAGTTGGACTCTAGGGCAAGCAACAACAATGGCTGATGACGTTGGGCATCTTTTCATGTGCTTGTTGGCCATCTGAATATGTTCTTTGGTGAGATGCCTGTTCAAGTTGCTTGCCTATTTTTGATTGCGTTGCTTGTCTTTTTGTTGTTAAGTTGTAGAAGTTTTTTTTTTTTTTTTTTTTTAATGTATTTTGGAGAGTAGGCCCTTATCAGATATATATTTCCAGGAACCAGTTATTCTCACGTGCTTTGAGTAGCAGGTATTTTAAAGAATCTGATAAAGCTATTGACAGTCTCCAAAGAAAATGTGCTTGTGCACCATTACAGACAAAATCTGGTATGAAATTTGCAGGGGTGGGTTCTCAGAGGCAAGGAACCAAGTTCTAACCCCTAGAACACCTCCTATTCAAACCACCTTTAAATACAATACTTGTAGCAGATTACTTTTCATCAAGTTTAGCTTTGATGATGCCTCTGCCCTTGTTCATTTTTCTTCAATAGCTCCCCATTAGCCAAAGCAGTGCTTCCCTAGGTGTGGTTTGTGACTTCTCAGAGGAGTTGACAGATGCAGGTTAAAAATGCAGAATCTTGGGGCCCACATCAGAACTACTGAGTCAGATCTCTAGCCATTTCTTGGAGCTTTTTAGCCCAGGCATTCTAGCTTCAAAAGCTCTATCACACCCTCAACAAGATGGATTGACACAGTGGCTGCAACGGTTGGGTTCAAGTATAGCAAAGATTGTGAGGATGCCGCCGGACTCGGCAGTGTTTCATTCTGCTGTACGTAGGGTCTCTATGTATGAGTCTAAGCCGACTCCACGGCATCTAACAACAACAAACCATACCTCATGTCCAAAGAATTAAAACACCCATATGCTAAATA
The DNA here is from genome assembly GCF_000298275.1 of Orycteropus afer afer. Lineage (NCBI taxonomy): Eukaryota > Metazoa > Chordata > Mammalia > Tubulidentata > Orycteropodidae > Orycteropus > Orycteropus afer. The sequence goes on along the minus strand of NW_006921672.1, from coordinate 10,324,497 downwards.
AGGGAGCTTGTGCTCTGGTGGCACAGTGCCTAAGGCGTTTGACGGCTAACCAGAAGGCTGGCGGTTCAAACTCACCAGCCACTGCTCCCTCCATAGAGATACTGCCTCAGAAACCCAAAGAGGGGTTACTATGAGTCAAAGCTACTCCACAGCAGAGTTTTTTTTTTTTTAATGCTAAATAAACATACATTTTCTGTAATGTTTTTTAAAAAATTTTGAAATAGATTTTACAATTCTAAGTTTTGCTGAAAATAATGGTGTTCTCTAGAATTTCATTACACTTATATGAGTTATATAAGCTTGTATTGCAGTTAGTTAATCTTACTGCCAATATCACATTTTGGAACATTAAATATTCATTCTGATTTGACATTTTTTGGGGTAAATATTGGAGATGATAAACTGCTTTTCAGTTCTTACACGTTTTTTCAGGCCCTTGAAAAGCAGGTGGGATCTGCGCTAGTACTCAGAGAAGCCAAACGGTGGGTGGGGCTTAGGATTCAAACTTTTAACCAGCTCTTCAGGAACTGTGCCTTTTATGAATATTTGAATTAGGAGGATTTTTGAGGGTACAAGAGATAAATTATTAGTCTCACATAATGTGTTAATTTTGCAATAATGTACGTCTCCTGAACAGCTAAAAATCTGTCAGGGACCTCTGATTTCAAAGTAGTTGCTATGTGCCGTCAAGTCAGACACGACTCATAGCGACCCCTTCCTTCCGAGGAGTGGCTGGTGGGTTTGAACCTCCAGCCTTCTGGTTAGCAGTCAAGTGCCTTAGGCACTATTTTACCAGAGCTCCCAGACTGGTGAACAAGGAAAGTCAATTCTCTCAGAGCTACTTAGTTGAATATTCAGTTCTCCAAATGTTTCCCTATTTGAGTTTACAGGAATTTGAATAGGTTTTAAATAAAACCACCAAAACCAAACTCACTGCCATGGAGTCAATTCTGACTCATAGCAACCCCCTTTGGGTCTCCAAAGTGGTAAATTTTTGTGGAAGTAGATTGCCTAGTTTTCCTTCCATGGAGTGGCTGGAGGGTTTGAACTGTCAACCTTCTGGTTAGCAGTCAGATGCTTTAAGCACTATGCCATCAGAGCTTCTTATATTTTAAATACTTTTTGAGACTTTCTGCACAATTGTAACTGACCAGTTTCCATTTTGTCTTCATAATACCATTTTAAGAAATGTCCATTTTGTCCCTGCTCTTGCCTGCTGCTACAGGGTTGGGTCTGGGGGGTGGGCTGGCAGAGGTCTGCTGATCCCTGTAGTGGGGCAGGGAGACTGAGGAGAGGCTGGAGGAGATGGCGGCAGAGAGAAAGGAGGAGGAGGGACTGAGAAACTAAGGGCCGGAGAGGCAAATAAGGAATAAAGATCTGGGAGACATTTGTTATGACCAATGAATTCTTCACTCACTAAGGTATTTTTTCATATTAACATTTACAGTTCAGGAGGTGGCATATGATCAAGAACCGGTGGTATTGGAAGAAGAAGTCCAAGCTGCACTGAAGGCATTGGCAAAAAAACAAGCCCTGGTGGAATACCAACTGACATGTTTCAACAAATGGATGCAATGCTGGGAAGTGCTCACTTGTCTATGCCAAAAAATTCGGAAGATAGATAACCTGGCCAACTGATTGGAAGAGATCCATATTTGGCCTGTTCCAAAGAAAGGTGATCCAACAGAAAGCAGAAATTATTGGACAATATCATTAATATCATACACAAGTTTTGAAGATAATTAAAAAACGGTTGCAGCAATACTTTGACAGGAACTCAGGAATTCAAGCTGGATTCAGAAGAGGGCATGGAACAAGGGATATCATTGCTGATGTCAGATGGATGTTGGCTGAAAGCAGAGAGTACCAGAAAGAAGTTTACCTGTGTTTATTTACTATGCAAAGGCATTCAACTGTATAGATTGTAACAAATTATGGATAACATTTCAAACAACAGGAATTCCAGAACACTTAATTGTGCTCATAAAGAACCCATACATAGACCAAGATGCAGTTGTTTGAACAGAACAAGGAGATACTGCGTGGCTTAAAATCAGGAAAGGTGTGCGTCAGGCATCAGGGCTGTATCCTTTCACCATACTTAATCTGTATGCTGGGCAAATAATCTGAAAAGCTGGACTATATGAAGAAGAATGCATCAAGATTGGAGGAAGATGCATTAACAACCTGAGATATGCAGACGACACAACCTTGCTTGCTAAAAATGAAGAGGACTTGAAGCACTTACTGATGAAGATCAAAGACTACAGCCTTCAGTGTGGATTATACCTCAACATGAAGAAAACAAAAATCCTCACAACTGGACCAGTAAGAAAAATCATGACAAAGAAAGGATAAAGTTGTCGAGGATTTCATTTTACTTGGATCCCAAATCAATGGAAGTAGCGAAAAATCAGATGACAGACTGCTTTAGACAAATCTGCTGCAAAAGACTTCTTTAAAGTGCTCAAAGTAAAGATGTCACTTTGAGGACCAAGGCATGCCTGACCCAAACCATGGTATTTTTAATTGCCTCATATGCATGCAAAAGCTGGACAATGAATAAGGAAGACGGAAGAAGAACTGATGCATTTAAATCATGGTGTTTGTGAAGAATAGTGACTATACCACAGACTGCCAGCAGAAACAAATCGGTCTTGGTATATTAATAGCCAGAATGCTCCTTGGAAGCAAGGATGGTGAGACTTTGTCTCCTGTACTTTGGACTTGTCATCAGGAGGGACCAGTCCCTGGAGAAGGACATCATGCTTGGTGGTGCGTCAGTGAAAAAAAGGAAGTCTGTCAATGAGATGGTTTGACACAGTGGCTGCAACAATGGGTTCAAACACGGCAATTGTGAGGATGGTGCAGGCCTGGGCAGTGTTTTGTTGTTTTACACAGAGTTGCTAAGTGTCACAACTCCATGGCATCTCACAACAGACAACAAATGTTCCTCGGACACATTTGGTACCTTTTTCCCTCTGAATCTTGACTCCTTCCTTTCTCTCTGCCTAAAATGCGCTGCTTCAGACGGCACTTTATGAAGCCATCCCTGGCTTCCTAGGTTGCAGATGGAGGTGGGGAAGAATATTTCTCAATCCTGAGAAACTTCGGCCAAGTCACTGGCAGCATTGACTTCTTTTTGCCTTGTGTCATGGCTGTGGGCTAGTGTCATACTCCCCCAGCAGGGTGTCAGCTCCTGGTGTACAAGGTGTCCGCCTTTGCCTGCCCCACGGCTCCCAGTATGGTACGCTGCATATACCACTCAACAATCTCTGTAAAATGAGTTTCTTAGATTGTTAATGTACACGTCACCTGGTAGAAAACACAGCGGACAAGGAGTCCTGGGTTCTAGATGAGGCTCTGCCACTTACTAGCCTTGGGAACATCTCCCTCACCTTTCTCAACTATTAATTGGAGATAATTACGTCTTTTTAATTACCTCAGCCCCGAGATGCATCCATCACATCAACTGGACTGTGTTCATAATCCTCAGTCCCGTTGCCAGGTAATTGCTTTGGTTGCTTCCAGAGATAGCTGATTTAATATGGATGGTGTCAACTTAATTCAGAATAGTAATCTCAGAGATTAGAAAAGGCACAAGATGGCCCAAAACCTGCATAGGACCTAACACACGAGTTCACATCAACCTACAGCCTATGTGAATTTCTCATCCTCTAAATCTTGCTTTCAGGGATGCTCAAGAAGTTCCTTCAACTTTCAGTCTAATCTTTATTGGGCTGGAGATGAAGGGGCCAATGCGATCAATTCTAACAAAAGTTCCTCTGTGGTGAAATGTTGTTATGTGCCATTGAGTTGGACCTGACTCATAACGACCCCTCCCTTGGGTTTCCAAGGCAGTATCACTACGGAAGTAGATTGCCCAACCCTCCTTCCGAGGAGCGGCTGGTACGTTTGAACCGCTAGCCTTCTGGTTAGCAGTCAAGTGCCTTAGGCACTACACTACCAGAGCTCTAAAACTTTGGCTGCTTTATGACTTCAGAATCGGGCAGCCCTGGACCTTATGCTAGTAGCACATGGTGGGGTACATATATACATTATTGCTACTTGATGTTCATTAGCTAATGCATCAGGACAAATAGAACAAGATAAACAGGCTATTCATAAATTGCAACAGGGAAACTGTATGACATGATTTAACCCACACCTTTGGGATAGATTTTTCTTGGCTCACCTCTTGGTTACCCAATTTAGGGTGGCTGTGCTCCTCATATTAACAGTAACACTTTACTTGCCTGTTGTATTCAATGTCTACCTAGCTCCTTGTGTCTTCAAGCCTCTAATATTACAAGCTACTCTATAGGTACCCCTAGTCTCCTCTCCCCAGACTATGGCCAGAAAATTCTGTGAACTGTCTAAACTACAGGAAACTAGTTACTAAGGATTGAGTTCCACCATCTTCGCCCCCAGTCAGCAAAAGCAGCTAGAATCGTCACCCTGTTTCCCAAGAACGTGGAACAGTAACCATTCTAAGGGGGAACTGAAACAGAGTAAAGTCAAAACTCAGCTATTTCCCCCACCCTGGTTAGACAGATGATTAGAACAGATAGGACACCGGCTGGAAGTAAACTTAATTACCGCATCGCTGTTTGGAGTTAGGTGTTGTTTCGTAGATTTCTAACAAACTCCTAGTTCTGGGGTTGGTCATCCATTTCAGGGCTGTTGTGACTGGCTCAGCACCCTTGTTCAGCAGCTCCCCCTATTCTCTATAATCATCCAACTCACATTTGTAAGAGCCTGGCCTTCAGCTACAAGACAGGGGCTGGCTGAAAACCAAACCCAAACCACCACCAGATCGAGTCTGACTCAAGAGACCCTATAGGACAAACTAGAAATGCCCCACAAGGTTTCCAAGGCTATATTATCTTTACAGAAACAGATTGCCGTTATCCTTCCCCCCCGAGAAGCTGCTGGTGGGTTTGAACTGTCCACCTTTTTGTTAGCAGATGAATGCCTCACATACTGAGCCACTAGAGCTGGGAAGAGTGTGCTTCCTCATGACCATTCTTAGCAAACCTGAAGCCCTTATCTTAGTGGTTCTTTCACATATAAAAGAGAATCTGCAAGTCAGATGTTTCTGAAAACAAGTTTTATTTAAATAAGAGTTTAAATACATTACATAACATTTAAACTGAAGGGAAAAAAAAACAAACAAAAACCAGTTGTTACTTCACATGGCATTGGGCAGCTGTTGCTAGTTAAGTTGCAAGCTGTAGGGCTAGCTATGTGTCCGATACATCAGCTTGAAGTTTGTTCCCTTGTCAAAAGTTTTAACTCAGGTTGGCCTCACATTCTGGTGTTCCTTGGACAGGCCTTAGCTAGGATATGTCTGGTCAAAAAGAATACAGACCTTGGTGGCAAGCCAGATATACTGTCACCTCACTAGAGGGAAGGTGGCTTCTCCTAAGCTCTGCCTACCTTGTCAACTTGAGACACACCAGGGGATCTTTCTTTTGCTACCAAAGGCTCCCTCTAGTGGGACAGCTGCCTCACCCCATCCTCTCAGCTTCTCCAAGGGCTGTTAAGGTGGTGGGTGATGTTCTTTTAGACAGGGGAACTTCTGGCCAGACATAGCCATTTGTGATCTTGGGGCTCCGAGCTTGGCTGAAACATCACATTACTGCTTTGTCTCAGGCTGGGCACTGCCAGGTGCCTATTGCTTGACCTCTGTTTAAATGAGGGACTTCAAGACTAGACAGCATGGCTCTTTTCAGTTTATTGCATGAAGGAGTTACACAGTCCCAAGTTAAAAGTGGACCCCAAATGGTTACATCACATAAGCTGTGAGGTTTTAAACTTGTGACAAGGGACAGAAGGGAAATTTTCTACTCATTGCAAGGAAATCCTCACTTAAGCTTCAGTGAGCCACAAGCACTTAAAACCCATGAACCTTCAGCTGGTCGTCCTTAGCCAGTCCAATCTGCAATGAGAAAAAGGGCATAGTATTAAGGAGGGGGCAGGTAAAGCCTAGTTTTAATGCCAATACTCCTGGCTTCCCGTTATGCAGAGCGACAACCCCATGTACAATGGTTTTCAACTGCAGGTATGCTATTATCACCTCTCTGAACATCTTGTGCCCAAGTTCCACCTGCACAGATGTTGAATTAGGGTCACCAAGGAATAATCTCTACAACTATTATTAAGAACATACTTTAATACATGTAAAATTTCATTTTTTTAAACCTAGTATTTTACAAAATAAGTTCAGAAACAATCTCACATCCTTTTGAAAGCCAGTGTGCAATTTTAACTTACATCTTTAAAGTAGATCTACAAACACAGTAAACTTAAAGGCAGACCAGTCCCTTCTGTTATTTGATTCAACTGTTGCCTTGCCTTTCCTTATCAATCCAACCAAACCACCCCAGCAGAAACTGACCAGGTAGGACCTGAGCTTTGGCACAGGAGGTACAAGCAGATCACCAAGAAGTGACTGAACTCACCTCTACAAGGAACTGGCATATGTTCTTGCGCTGGTCACCCTGTAGCTGAATTACTTCTCCATATTCTGGATGCTCAATGACAGTACCATTGCAGGCAAATTTCTGCAAGCATAAAGGAAGCAAAATAAATTAGACCATAACAATCCCTGGTGGCAAAGCAGCTAAACACTTGGCTCCTAACGGAAAGATGTGGCAGTCTGCTTATATAAAAATTACAGCCTTACAAAGGCTACAGTATAGCTAGGAGTTGGAACAGACTGGAAGGCAATGGGTCCTGGGGACACAGCTAGCACTCTCTTGTGGGTTTGGGTGGGTGGAGTAGTATTTCTGTTTTTTTTTTAAATCATTTGAGACCTACCTTCTTAAATGCCTTCACTAGTTTCTTTTTATCGTAATCATCAGCGATCCCTTGTACAGTGGTAAGGGTCTTCCTGCCGTTTCTCTGTTGAATTCTTATATGGATATAATCCTCAGTCCCAGCAGGAAGTAGGTCATCACCCTTACTTGCATCAGCAAAGGGGTCTGGAAAGAAAGATCAAGTTCGTTTAAAGTTGTGGCTCAGATGTGCACTACCCTCCCACTGGACCGAAGAAACTAATACTGCAATTACAGGTCTTGGATCAGATTAGAGGTTGATCAGATTAAAATGTTGGCTCTCTCCAAACAGGTCAGTCCGGGACGGCCGGCTTCCCAGCCTCTGACAAAGCCTGGGCCTCCGCTCCCAAGTCGCCCTCTGAAGCCGATCACGTGTTGGGGGAGCTGGGGCTGGCAAGCAGCGCCCCACCCGGCTGATGCAATCGGCCGGAACCCGAGCTCCCGAGGCGGGCCCGAGCTTCCCACCCCTATTGGCGAGTGCGTTTGTCACTTAGGGCTGGCACCGCCTTTCCCTCCCGGCTCCGGGACAACGGCGGGTGACGTAACGGACGTGACGCAGGGGTGGCAGGAGGGGGCGGGTGTGGCTCCAAGAGACCCGGGAGCCATTAGTAAATTGCGCCACCCGAAACGCCGGGCTCGCCCAAGGGCTGACCTCCTTCCCGCTCCTTCCGGTCGCGCTCAGAAACCGACTCCAGGACCCAGGACTCAACCCCCGAACCTGGACATCTTCCCTTCGTCAAAGTTTCTGAAAGCTCGTATATCTGGCAGCTTTCCAGGCCGTCTCCAGGCCTGGAGCGCCCTGCTCTCCCATCCGGGCCTGTGGCTTACCGAAAGAGTGGAGGTTCTGGATAGCGGACATACGATACGATTCCTTTTCCTTGGTGGAAACGGCCTGCGGAAGGCGGCGGCGGGAGAAGACGGGCGGGGGGGACGGAGCGTCGGGAAGCGAGGGGGCTCGAGGGGGAGGCTGCTGAGTCCTCGGCGGCGGCTCAGTGACTGGGGCGGAGGGGCGGAGCCTGTATTCACTTATATAGCCGCCCCTGTGACGCCAGCGCGCTGCCCTCACGTCCCGGCCCCACCCACGGCTAGGCACCACCGCGGGGTGGGTGGGTGCAGGAGAGCGCTTGCGCAGAAACCGTGTGCTGCGGGAGGGCGTCCTCTCGATTAGCTGAGAGGTGGAATGGGGAGGGAAAGCTTGGTCTGGCTAGGCGCCTGCGCAGTGTGGATGGACGGTTCCTGGGCTGCCCAGAAAAACCAACGTAGGCTTCGGACACGCGTGCGCACTGTGTCCTTTGGCACATTTTACTTTCTTTACTATGTTGCATCCCAACTTAAAGGATAAGGAATTTTTTTTCTCATGGGGTAGGTTCGCATTCCTTAAAAGGGATTTAGACATGAGGCCTCCCCCTAACACGCCAAAATCCCACTATCTCATACCCATCTGTCCACCCTACTCCCGCCTTTGCAAAGATTTATGGCGGCTTTTTGCGGATTGAATCGGCATAAATAATATGATCAAAGCCTTAATCTTACCATTCAGATTAACCTGCCTAGGGAAAGAATGTGCCAAATGCATTGACATGAATTGTTCGTGGGAGAGGAACTGGTTCTGGAGACCCAGAAGAATTTAGGCACTAGAAAGGGTGTCCTTCTTGTTATTCTTGTTATGTGCCGTAGAGTCGGATCCGACTCATAGCGACCCCTCCTTGGGTTTCCAAGGCGTTATCACTACGGAAGTAGATTGCCCCATTTTCTTTCCGAGGAGTGACTGGTGGGTTTGAACTGCTAGCCTTCTGGTTAGCAGTCAAATGCCTTAGGCACTACCAAATTGTGTGGGGTAGAGCCTGCCTGGTGCATTCCTCTAAAACAGTCAACCTTTCAATTTACTTATTGACCTATGTTTTTTTAGCTCGTCTCAAGTGTAGGGGCAATTGGTGACTGAGCCCAGAGGTTTGGGACTCAAAGCCCTCCAGGGGCGCCAGGTAAGGTAAAGGAGTGAAGACAGGCCAAGTATGATGTAATTGGGTGGACTGGGGACCTGGGGAAGGCTGAGGAACTAAAGTTTGCAGCAGTTACTCAGCTCCAGCAGGTTGTGCCAGGTCTTTTCAAGAGAACCTGGGAGTCTGGATATTTACGTAAAATTTCCTGATTTTTAAATATTGCCAACAAATTCAGTATTTGGAAAAATACCATGCAAGCCAAACTCACAAACAAAAGGATGTTGGCTGCCACAGACTTCTAACAGTTAGGGTCACTGCCCTTAGGAAACTGAGGTCTAGTGGGAAACAGGTCTAGTGGGAAACAGAGACTGTAAACAGATAATGACACATGGTGATAGGCAAGAAGAAGAAAATAAACAGGGTGATGTGAGAGAATGACAAGACCAGGGCCTTCTTCCGGTGGGGTTGTCAGAGAAGGCCTCTGAGAAAGTGACATCCCAGCTGATAGAGGGTGGGAAGTAGTCTGCTGTGGGGCAGGGCAAGGGCATGCTGGACAGAGAAGCCCCCAGGTAGGATAAGTTAGGTGTACTTGGTAGTTTTGATGCTGTATTTACTAAGACAGTTTTTGATGAATGACTTAGCTTCCTTGGCATCAGGAAGTGGGGAACCATGGCTAGAGGTCGTGGGCGTCCCAGTGTCTAGCATCCTAATCTGAGAAGCTGAGGACCCAACCCTGTAACTTGGGTCCATGGGTAGCCGTTACCACTATGGGTGTGCCCTCTATCCAGGAACCTTTACGCTGACAGGCATAGCTCTGCTTGAAAGGGGCTTGAAGAGAGTGAATGAGTCAGCGCCGTCCTTCCGGGTGTGCACATATTTGTTGTATGGAAATTAAAAAATAACAATGTGATCTAACTTATCAATCTTTCCTTTTGGGAAAAGATCCTTTGTGTGTCATTTAAAGAAACCCCTTTCTCTCCCTAGTTTTTATAAAAATACTCTGTAGTTTGAAAGTTTAAAAGCTTTGCTTTCCATGTGTAAATCTTTAATCCACCTGGAATTTAATTTTGTGTGTGGTGTGAAAAAGGAGTTGTGTTACACTGGGTTCTCTAGAGAAACAAAACCAGTAAAGCTTATATAGAGAGAGAAAGAGAAATTTATCTTAAGAAAATGGCTCACATGCTTACAGAAGCTGGCAAGTCCAAAGTTCTTGGATCAAATGTCAAGCTGGAGGCTTTTCCTGACTCTTGCACCTGCAGGGGCTGAGGAGCTCAAGGCTGTTGACCCCAATGAATGACGAATCCAAGATCTGCAGGCCGAATGGTGGATTGTTCGCTCATGGACTCAGAGGCGCAACAGAATCCCGATCCACAGAAGAGTGTCTCTTTTCCCAGGGTGTCCAGAAGCAGGCCTGGAAGCAGGCCACACCCCTAGGGAAACTCCCTTTCAATGGATTGGCTGCTCAAAACATTCATCTGATCCCATCATGGGAATCACAACTGCTTAACCCACACAGAATTGTAGTCCAGCAAGTTGACACACAGCTCCAACTATCACCAGCATGTATTATTATTATTTTTTTTCTATGTATACCCAATTAAGGAACTCTGGTGGTACAGTGCCTAAGACGTTTGACTGCTAACCAGAAGATTGGCAGTTCAAACCCACCAGCCTCTGTGGAAAGAAGACCAGGCAATCTACTTCTGTAAAAATTTACTGCCTTGGAAACCCAATGGGGGTCACTGTGAGTTGGAATCAACTCCATGGCAGTTTTTTTTTTTTTTTTTTTTTTTTAAATATATAACCAATTGTCTCAGCACCATTTGTTGAATAGTGTATCCTTTCCACACTGGTTTCTCATGCTTTCTCTATTGCAATCATGTTTCCGTATACCTCTGGATTTGTTTTTGGATTCTGTTTTGTTCCACTGGCCTATTTATCCCTGCGCTATACTCTTTTAATTACGTGGTTACTGTTGTTATTTGCCATCGAGGCGGCTCTGATTCATGATGATTCCACGTACAACAGAGCAAAGGATTGCCTGCTCCTGCACGCTTGCTGTGATTGTCAGTGTATTTGAGTCCATTGTGCCACCTCACTGAGGGTTTCCCTCGTTTTTGCTGGCCCTCTACTTTACGAAACATGATGTGCTTCTCTAGCAATTCGTCTTTCCTGATGATTGTATCGAACGCTATTCTTGTGATCCACGGAGTTTCACAGGCTAATTTTCAGAAGAAGTAGACCAGGAGATCTTTCTTCTTAGACTAGAAGCTCTTGAAACTCTTGGAGCTGTGCTGAAACCTGTCCACCATGGGTGACCCTGCTGGTATTTGAAATATCAGTGCCATAGCTTCCAGCATCATAGTAACATACAAGCCACCGCAGCACCACAAACGGACAGGTGGTGGCTCTTAATCATAGAAGCTTGAGAAAAGATCTTGATGTCTAATAGGATGTGTTCTGCCACTTTGTTCTTCGGAATTATTTTGGCAGTTCTTGGTCTTTGTTTCCTTTTCAGACTTGTGGCTTGTTGCTGCTCCCCAAATCCTGCACCCCAGCCATTCTCTGAAGCTCCCCAGACTTCCTGATCGCAGGTGTTGGGCGGACATACTCTTGCCTTTGCTTGGTACCTTCTTTCCCCCTCTTCTTCATTTGGCTTCTCCCATTCATCCTTCAGGCCTCAGCTGGAACTATCTATCTTCTGAGAAGGCTGTGTTTAGAGGCCCTGCTCTGTGTCCCCACTTCCTCTTTTTGGTATTGATCATGCTGTGTTTGCTCACCTGTTCCCTGGACTGGCTATATAATTTGCTAGGACCAGTACTAAATGTATAGAGGAGGTCCTTTGTTCAAATATGGTAAAGAATTTCAAGACAACTACAGAAGAGCATTAGGCCAATGCAGGACCCTTCTAAGCACGAGGACCTGTATGACTACCCTGGTCACCTGCCCATGAAGGTGGCCCTGCCTCTCCTTTTATTTGTCTCCTCCACTAGGCTGTAAGCTCAAAGAGCGGGGTGCTTGCATACTTCCCCTATTGTGTTCATGTGGTACCTGGCCCATGGCAGTGTCAAATGCTTGTTGAATGACCTCGTGGACGCATATAGTGCTTAGTTAATAGCAGTTACTCAGTCACTTCCTGGCTCCAGGTTGTGACCTCTGACACCCTTAGAGAGGCCTGGAGGCCGAGGGTTGATTAAAAAAAAAAAAAAAAAAAAATCTCTTTCAGAGGCCCAGCTCTGGACCTGGACTCTTGGTGTAGGGTGGGGAGGGTGGCCCAGCTCAGGCACATTCCCCAGGTGCTCCTGCGGTGACCTGGCCAGCCAAGTGGGTGCTTGGTGCCTGGTGCCTGATGCCTGGTGCCAGACTGACCTCATGCACTGTAAACAGTTCTTGCCACAAATGTGCATGCTGGTCAAGGGCAGCATGCGGGTGAGAGGGCAGGCTGTGGCAGGCGCCATGGAGGTGGGAGACCTGGCTATCGAGTGGCCACAAACTTCCCGGGTAACTGGGTTTGCTTCTCAGAATATGTATTTTATGCCCTGTAAAAGGAGAACTGGGTAATTTCTAAGGTCTTTCCTGGATCTAAAGGAGCTCTCTTGGCATACTGAGCAATGCATTTGGTTGCTGTTCTGGTTCCCTAGTACCGCTCTGACAGGAATATACCACAGATGGCATGGCCTTAACAAACAGGAGTTTATTATCTTACAGTCTGGAGGCTTTAAGTCCAAGTTCAAAGTGCCAGGCTCTAGGGGCTGGGTGAAAGCCCTCAACCTTGGGGTCCAGCTCTGCCTCCTGCTCCCAGCCCACTGGAGCTAGAGGCTTTTCTTCACTCAGACAGCTGCTGGCTGCTGAGGCTGAGAAGCCCAAGGTTGACAAGTAAAAAGACACAGCCCCAGTGTTACCAAACCACATGGCAGACCGTTAATTCAAGTCCATTATAAGTCTCAAGGTCGGCAGAGCATGGCAGGCTGCTGAACAATGACACGACTATACACAGGATCCAAGCGTTCCACAAGTTAGAGACCATTCCCCAAGGCTTCTGCTTATATGCAGGAAGCAGACCATATTCCCTAAGGCAGCTACTCAGCTGCTCACAGTAGATTCCACCATGGAGTTGATTACCAGTCTCATCATGGGGAATACTACATCCAGCTGCCCAGCCATTCAACCAGGCCCAGCCAAATTGACACACAAACAGCTACCACAGTTGCTAACAAGAAGGTTGGTGGTTCAAACCCACCAGCTGCTCTGTGGAAGGAAGATGAGGCAATCTACTTCCATAAGGATTGGAAACAGCCTTGGAAACCCAATGAGGGTTGCTATGAGTTGGAATCGACTTGATGGCAGTGGTTTTTTTTTTTTTTTGGTTTCTTGGGTCTAAAAGGAGTTCTGGTGGCACAATGATTAAGCACTCAGCTGCTAAATGAAAGCAGCAGTTTGAATCTACTACCTGCTCCCTGGAAGAAAGATGTGCCAATCTGCTTCCATAAAGATTTACAGCCTAGGAAACCCTATAGGGCAGTCCTACTGTGTCCTATAGGATCACTATGAGTTGGAATTGACTGGATCTAAAGTCCGAAGCTCTGACTCCCTGTAAAAAGCATGTGGAGATGGGGTCCTCTGAATTGTAACTTCGCTGGGGGAGAGATAATCACCATTGGCAATGTCAACCTGAAGTTGATGCCTGTGAGGCGGAAGTCAGACGTGCCACCACCCTCCAACCTTTCTCCCTCCCACGAACTCTCCTTCCCTGCTGGGTTCCATAATTTGTTGCAATGCCACACAGAACTCACAGATAAAGCTCAACAATTCTGGTTTTTTTTCCCCATAATTTATCCCATCACTCACCTGTCAGTTTATCGTACTGCAGTGCCTTGAGTGTTGCTGTGAGGCTGGAGACTTAAGTCACCAGTATTTCAAATACCCGCAGGGTTACTCATGGTGGACAGGTATCAGCAGAACTTTCAGACCAACTTGGAAGAAGGAAGGCGCCATCCACTTCTGAAAAAATTGACCACTGAGAACATTATGAATAGCAGTGAAACACTGTCTGATATATTACTGGAAAACTTTATGGGGTTTATTAGGGAAGGTAACAGGTTACAATTCAGGATGAGAAACAAGTCAGGATATAGTTCTTCAATCAAGACAGCTTTGTCTCAGCCGTGCTGCTGACAGGCTTCTCTCTGGCCTTGGCCTCTGCTCTGCTTGGACCAGTGTTCCAAAGCTCTTCTAACTTTGCTGAATAGGTGCCCAGAGAGGCACCCTATTTGGCCAGCAAGGCATTCCGCTTTCTTGCTCCATGCACTGGGAAGCCACAGGCTCTGTCTTGTGCTGGTCTCTTGATTCTCCTGCCTCTGTTGACGCTGTCCCTCTGCTGTCTCTGCCAGGGAGGTCCCCCGCAGGGATCTCGGGTCCAAGGATGCATTCTACTCCTGGCTGCTCTTTTTTGGTAGTAGTGAGATCTTCCTTTTCTGCCTCTGGGCTGGCTCATTTTAAGCATAGAATGGCAAAACTGACCAATCCTCATGTTAGGGTTCCATATATCTTATTTCCAGGTTCTCACACCCACAAGGGTGCCACGTACCTTATTTACATTGTTCACAACCTACTTGGTCTCTTTGGTGGATCACAAGCATTTCACATTTCCACAGTCCCATTAGTCATCTGGTAGGAGTCACAAAGACCTTGGCTAGAAGAGCCATACTAGGTAATTCACTGCACCACACTCCCCTGCAGGGAGCGTTTCCAAGAAGGGCCTACAGGGGGAGCTGGTGCCTGGGAGATTGTGAGGTAATGATGGAGCTGGGCGAATTTGTTTGAGAATGACATCTGTGCCTGCTGGGTTGGGTATGCTGGGCTTCTTCAGCCGTGGTCCTGGCCTGGGGTGGCCTGGGGCAGGCACTGGCTCTGGAGTAGCCACAGCTGAGTATCACCTTCACCTCTTCCTGCCTGGGTGACTCAACCTTGCCCAGCCTCCATTTTCTCATCTGTAAAACAGGGCCAATAATACTATACTGTCCTGGTGGTACAGTGGCTAAGGCATTCAGCTGCTAATCACAAGGTTGGTGGTTCAAACCCACCAGCCACTCCATGGGAGAAAGATGAGGCAGTGCTTCTGTAAAGATTTACAGCCTTAGAAACCCTATGGGGCAGTTCTGCTGTGTCCTATAGGGTCATTAGGGATCAGAATCAACTTGATGGCAGTGGGTTTGGTCCTCTTAGGTTGTTGACATTAAAAGAGGAGAATACATTGGATAAAAGTGTGAAGCTGTTAAACCCTTAAATAGATGATGCCAGTATCTCAGAGGGGAGGGAGAGAGGGGCCTCTGAGGGTAGCAGGACCGTTACTTACAATGGGGAGAGGATACAGGAGGGCACTCTGCTGCCTGTCCTCAGACGTGGCAGGGCATGGCTATGTGGGGCACCTGGAGACCCTTGGCCCTGTGATGACATTCCCCAGGGCCCCGAACGTGATGCAGAAGCTGCAGAACCCCCTTCCGCCCCCACACAAGGGATTGCATCCTCTGGGAAAATAGGCGTCTCCATGGCAACCAGGGCAGCTGGGTGATCTGGTCCAAGGGGCCTCCCTGTAGTGCCACAGAAGACCCTGTGTCACAGAGAGAATCTTGGGGAGGTGAGAGCCCTTGTCACAGATAGGACTGAACTTCTGGGCAGCCTGGTGGCCTGTTGTCTTGGCATCAGATTTAACTTGATCTAAAGCAAGTCAGATCGACGTGCTATTTCTTGCATTCCTTATTTGGAACCCAGCACCCACGCATATAAACGGCTGGAATAGTGTCCCCACCTCCATGCACTAGACCCGCAAACAAGGCTGCTATTCTCACTGACTGTGCTTGATGCAACTCTGAGCCGATCTGGGGCTGGCGGGGGGAGGGGGATGTTACTGTGAGACTTGCGTGGTAGGGGCCAGCTGTGGTTCTGCTAATGAATGTTACCCCTTCACCCCCCACCCACCCAGGGTGTAGACTGGGACAGGAGGGCACCTTATGGGGTGCTGGGAATGATGGTGATATTGACCCAGTGCTACATATTCATCAAGCTACTGTGCCCTCTGGGTGGATTTCCTTGCCCTCCCCCATCTCTCCCCCACCCCACTTTCTGTTTCTCACTTCCTCCCTTGCCAGGGACTCATTCCTGCCCAGCTGGCAGGCACACCTGTCTCTGCTGGCAGAGAGTTGCCTTAGCAGCTGCTTCTCCCTCCTTCCCCTCCTCTACCCCCTCCTCCGGATGGGGTGTGGGGACAGCCTCATTTTGGAAGAGGTTTAAAGGCCAGAGCCCTGGTTCCTCTCCCCTGGGCAGGGGCTGCCACGATAGCCAAACTGCAGACTGCTGAGTGCCAGGCTGGGCTGGGGAAGGAGTTGGAGAGAGGCCGGCCTTTGCACTTCCTCCAAGGAACCAGGCCAGGGTTCAGATGCCCATCCACAGAGCCAGGGGCCCTAGAGAAGGGAAGGAGTGCTGGGCTCAAGTGCACATGCTCACCTGGAGCACAGGGGGCCCTGCACTCTGCCTGGATCGAGTTCCCTAGGTGGACGGGTGGGCGTTCCAGGTGGAAGGACCTGGGCCCTCTCCCAGGAGAAGAGGCAGATGTGTTTGAGTGGAGCAGTCTGCCTTGGACTGAGACCACAGAGCCTCCAACTGCCTTTTTTTTTTTTTTTCTCCAAGGGTGGCCTCTGCTCAGCCAGCACCAGCTCCATAGCTAGGCCCAGCCTATCCTTCCTGTGCACCGTGAAGAACTTCTCCTGCCAACTGTAACAGAGCAGATTTCATTTAGAAGCCCAGAGAGGAAGGGCAGGGTGTGTGCCTTTTGAGGCACAGCCAGGGGTCCCCACGGCCTCCCTTTCAGCCACATGCCTGTCCTCCCTTGCTCTCAGCTGTTGTCACTGTGCAGGTCTGGTCCCAAGCCTGTGTCACCTGGGGATACCTGGGCCTCCTTGGGCAGGTTCTGCTCGCTCCTGCACCCACCCATCCTCCCAAACGAAATCCAAGTCCCAAAGAGGAAATAAGAAGGATTTGATAGACCTGCAGGGCCTCAGCAGCCATGAGCCACATGTGGCCCTTGGGCTCTGGAAATGGGGTTAACCTGAGAGGAGATGTGCTGTGAGTATAAAATCCCCATGGGGTTTGAAAGACTTAGCATGGAAAATAATTGGAAAATATCTCGTTAACAATTTTATATTGATTACTTACTGAAATGATAATGCTTTGGATAAATGAAACAAACTCATTGCCATCAAGTCAGATCCGACTCATAGCAACCCCTCCTTGGGTTTCCTAGGTGGTATCTCTACGGAAGTAGATTGCCCAATCTTCCTTTCAAGGAGTGGCTGGTGGGTTTGAACCGCCAGCCTTCTGGTTAGCAGTCAAATGCCTTAGGGACTACACCTGATATATAGGGTTAAATAAAATGTTGTCATTGTTGTGGTTAGGTGCCATTGAGCTGGCCCTGACTCATAGTGACCCCATGTACAACAGAATGAAACACTGCTCAGTCTTGTGCCAGCCTCATGATCCTTGCTATACCTGAGGCCATTGTTGCAGCATCTGTGTCAGTCCATCTCATTGATGGCCTTCCCCTTTTTCATGGACCTTTCACTTTACCAAGCATGATATCCTTCTCCAGGGAATGATCCCTTCTGACACCATGACCAAAGCAGATGAGACAAACTCCGGCCATTCTCGCTTCCAAGGAGCATTCTGGCTGCACTTCTTCCAGGACAGATTAGTTCATTTTCTGGCAGTCATGGTACTTTCAGCATTCTTTACCAGCACCACAACTCAAAAGCATCAACTGTTCTTTGGTCTTCCTTATTCATTGTCTAGCTTTCACATGCATATGAGGCGATTGAAAATACCATGGCTTGGGTTAGGTGCACCTTAGTCTTCAAGGAGACATCCTTGCTCTTCAGCACTTTAAAGAGGTCTTTTGAAGCAGATTTGCCCAGTGCAGTAAGTCATCTGATTTCTTGACTGCTGATTCCATGGGTGTTGATTATGGAATCAAGTAATATGAAATTTTTGACAACTTCAGTCTTTTCTCCATTTATTGTGATGCTGCTTACTGGTCCAATTGTAAGGATTTTTGTTTTCTTTATGTTGAGGTGTAATCCATACTGCAGACTAGTCTTTAATCTTCATCAGTAAGTGCTTCAAGTCATCTTCACTTTCAGCAAGCAAGGTTGTACCAGCATATCACAGGTTGTTAACAAGTCTCCTTCCAATCCCGATGCCGTGTTCTTCTTCATATGTCCAGCTTCTTGGATTATTTGCTCAGTATGCAGGTTGAATAAGTATGGGGAAAAGATACAACCCTGATGTACTCCTTTCCTGATTTTAAACCATGCAGTATGCCCATTTTTGTTCAAATGGCAGCCTCCTGGTCTATGTACAGGTTCCTCATGAGCACAATTAAGTGTTCTGGAATTTCCATTCTTATCAATGTTATCCATAATTTGTTATGATTCACATAGTTGAATGCTTTTGCATAGTCAATAAAACACAAGTAAACATATTTCTGGTATTGTTTGCTGTGGTAGCTATGTTTGTGTGTCAACTTGGCTGTGCCTGGTTGAGTGGCTGGGCAGGTGGATGTAGTATTCCCCATGATGAGACTGGTAATCAACTCCATGGTGGAATCTACTGTGAGCAACTGAGTAGCTGCCTTTGGGTATGTGGTCTGCTTCCCATATATAAGCAGAGCTTTGGGAACGGTCTCTAGCCTATGGCATGCTTGGACCCTGCATGTAGCCGTGTTGTTGTTCAGCAGCCTGCCATGCTCTGCTGGACTTGGGACTTACAATGGACTTCAATTAATGGCCTGCCATGTGGTTTGGTAACATCGGGACTGTGCCTTTTTACTTGTCAACCTTGGGCTTCTCAGCCTCAGCAGCTAGCAGCTGTCTGAGTGAAGAAACACTTCTAGCTCCAGTGGGCCGGGAGCAGGAGGCAGAGCTGGACCCCAAGATTAAGGGCCTTTCACCCAGCCCCTAGAGCCTGGTACTTTGAATTTGGACTTAAAGCCTCTAAATTGTAAGAATAAACTCCTGTTTGTTAAGGCCATCCCATTGGTGGGGTACTTTTTGTCAGAGCCACACCAGGGAACCAGAACATTTGCTTTCAGCCAAGATCCATCTGACATCAGTAATGATGCCCCTTGTTCCACACCCTCTTCTGAATCCAGCTTGCATTTCTGGAAGTTCCCTGTCAATATTCTGCTACAGCCATTTTTGAATTATCTTCCACAAGTTTTTTCTTGCGTATGATATTAATGATGTTGTTTGATAATTTCTACATTCTGTTGGATCACCTTTCTTTGGAATGGGGTACAAATATGAATCTCCTCCAGTCAGTTGGCCAGGTAGTTGTCTTCCAAATCTCTTGGCGTAACCAAGTGCTGCCAGTGCAGCATCCATTTGTTAAAACATCTCAGTGGGTATCCTGTCAATTCCTGGAACCTCGTCCTTCGCCAGTTCCTTCAGTACAGCTTCGACTTCTTCCTTCAATACCATTGGTTCTTGATCATATACCACCTCCTGAAATAGATGAACATCAACCAGTTCTTTTTGGTACAGTGACTCTCTGTATTCCTTCCATGTTCTTTTGATGCTTCCTGCATCATTCAATATTTTGCCCATAAAATCTTTCAATATTGCAACTCGAGGCTTGAATTTTTTCTTCAGTCCTTTGAACTTGAGAAATGCCAAGTGTGTTCTTCCCTTTTGGTTTTCTAACTTGAGGTCTTTACACATTTCATTATAATAATTGACTTTGGCTTCTCAAGCTGCTCTTTGAAATCTTCTTTTCAGCTCTTTTATCTTGTCTATTGTTCCATTTGCTTTAGCTACTCTCCATTCAAGAGCAAGTTTCAGAGTCTCTTCTGACATCCATTTTGGTCTTTTCTTCCTTTCCTGTCTTTTAAATGATCTTTTGCTTTCTTCATGGATGATGTTCTTGATGTCATCACACAATTTGTCTGGTTTTCGGTCACTGGTGTTCAGTGCATCAAATCTTTTCTTCAGATGGTCTCTAAATTCAGGTGGGATATAATCAAGGGCCTATTTTGGCTCTTATGGACTTGTTTCAATTTTCTTCAGCTTCAACTTGAACTTACATATGAGCAATTGATGGTCTGTTTCACAGTCAGCTCCTGGACTTGTTTAGGCTGAAGATACTGAGGTTCTCCGTCACCTCTTTCCACAGATGCAGTCGGTGATATTTTTCAACTACTGGTATATGTATTTAAATAAATCATAGTATGAAAATTAACTTTAAAATGTGTTACTAGGAATTTAAAAATCACACACGTGATATGTGTTATATTTCTATCAGATGGTGCTGTTCTAGATGGTTCTGGGGGGAGATCCAGCTACACACTGAAATGCTGAAGGATGAAATGATTTGATGCTTGGGATCTGTGGGACAATCATGTGTGGGAGGAGGGGCGTGTGGTGGGGGACAGGTAAGATTGCCCATTAGTTGCTAAATGTTGACTTTGGGTGATAAGTACTTAAGGGGAGCTATTATGCCTTATTTTCTACTTTTGGGCATATTTTAAAATGTGCATACTAAAAAAAGTGACAAATATGCATGTTAAGTCTCTTTTGTTACTGGTAGGGAGATCTGGGGGTACAGTGCTTAAGGTGTTTGACTGCTAACCAGGAGGTTGGCAGTTCAAACCCACAAGCTACTCCTTGGAAGGAAAATGGGGCAATCTACTTCCATGAAGATTTACCACCTTGGAAACCCAGTGCAGGGTTGCTATGAGTTGGAGTTGACTGGGTGGCAGTGTTTTTTTTTTTTTTTTGTTACTGATAGACATAATGTTATAACATTTTCAGTGGCTGCCTGGTCATCCTTTGTCTGGATGTAGCATCAGTAGTGTAACCAGTTCCCTTTGTTGGGCTACTTCTAAATCGTTTCCTGCCCTGAGGTCTCACCAACAGCCCTGGAACGATCATCCTTGTAGCTAATTCAGTGTGCGCATCCTTCATCATTTCTTAGTATATATTCTTTGAAGTGGATTTTGTGGGTCAGTAGGTCAGTATATCTTTAAGGTGTTTACCAGTCCACCCTGCAGAGCTGCATCCGTCTGCACTCACTGCAGCAGCTCCCAGAGGTCCTTGCCAGCTCTCCCAGGGATTTCTCCAATTCCTTTCTTTCTTGGCTTCTCTGAGGCTCTCTCACATCTCTGCTAAAGGCTTCACACACCTGGGTTCATCACATTTAGTCATCACATCAACCCAGTGAAGCAGACATTTTTATCTTCCTCATTTTAGAGATGGGAAGAGTGAGGCTCAGAAAGGGTAAGCAAGGGACTTGAGGTCACACAGCTCCTGGTATGCTGTGATTGGCTCACACAGCTGCCTGACAGCAAGGCTTGGCCTCGTAACCACTCATAACCAACCAACAACTCTTCCTTGGCTTTCCTTGATGCCTCCCCTTTCTCCAGACCCCTACATGGTCCCCAAACTACTGCTTCCTGCTCTCTTGGGTGTCTTCTTCCTTCTTGTGGCAGATCCCTTCTCCAGCAACCTGAGTGATCTCACTACAATGTCAGTCAGCTCATGGGAGTCCTCTGCTCTGATGTAAAAGCCAAAGTCTCTTTCACATGAGGCCTCATATGATCCAGTCCTGGGTACGTCTCTCAGTTCATCTCAACTACTCTGCCTTCTGTCCCCCGCCCTCTAGCCTCCTTGGTGGGCCTAGAACATTCCAGAAATCCCACCTTGGGCTCTGGAAACTTCTACCTCAGATATTTGCAGGGTCTCTCAAAGTCTCAAGATTTTGCTTCAATGTCACCTTCATACTGATGTCTTCCCTGACATTTTAATTGGCAGCTCCCACCCCACTCCCAGTCCTCCCGTACTCCTTCCCTAGTGTTAAGGTTCCTTTTTCCATAGCACATTATCATCTGCTACCTCAGCTGGTGGCGCAGTGCCTAAGGCATCTGACT
>NW_006921672.1:10244648-10302625 GCF_000298275.1 Orycteropus afer afer | reverse complement strand
TATGAGTCATACCTGACTCAACGGCAGCGGGTGTACCTCACCTTATAATTGACTTATCAATCAGGGCTGTGGTTTAATGCCTGTCTCCTCTCGTGTTCTCTGATCCTCCCAACCATTTAGTGCAGTGCCTGGTCCACAGGAGGAGCACAGTAAATACTAGTAGAAGGTGCGTACGTGAGACAGTGCTTTATTTACTAAAAGTCTGTGCCCGGGTGAGGGATTACTATGCCTTTCACTTTAGTGAGACTCCCTGCCTGGTGCATACAGTTCCTGTGCTGGGCTGCTAACTGAAAGCCTGGAGTTCAAGTCTACCCAGAGACAGCTTGAAGGAAAGGCTGGTGACTGGACAACATACGGTTGCCATGAGCCGGAATGGATTTCACGGCAACTGGTTGGTTTTCTGCTTTTAGTATTATACTTATCCTCACTTATCGACTATCTCATTAGCAGACATTTCACATTTATGACAATACTAAAACATCTACCTGGCTATTTTACACATCAGTGATGTATTTCTGGCAGTAAAGAACGCTAAGGTGCAAGGTGAGAGTAACACTGGCTGTGATGGTCAAGGTTACTTGTCAGCTGGGCCGGGCCGTGGCTCTCAGTGGTTTGGCAGTTATGTAATAAGGGGACCATCCTCCATGCTGTGATCTGATGTGGTCATCCTCCATTTTTGCATAATGACCTGGTCTTTGGAACCTAACCATGTCAATGAAGGAGGAGTGGTCTATTTCTGATTGCTGAAGGACATCTTCACCTGCAGCGGTGACATTGTGGTGATATCACCGCTCCTAGGTGCGCAGCAAAGATTTCTAAGAAACTGGGTACTTTTCATCTGCCTACATTGGGCGAACCCCAAAACAAGCCAACCAGTTGCTGTTGAGTTGATTCTGCTTCCTGGTGACCCGTGTGTCATGGCATAGAACTGCGCTCCATGGGGTCTTCATGGTCTGTGACCATTGGAAACAAATTGCCAGGCCTTTCTTCAGAGGAACTTCTGGGTAGATCTGAACCGCCAACCTTCTAGTTAGTGGCTGAGGGCTTCACTGTCTACACCACTCAGGACTCCGGATGGGGCTGTTGTTGTTGTTGTTGTTATGTGCCGTCGAGTCAGCCCTGACTCATAGCGACCCCTCCTTGGGTTTCCGAGGCAGTATCACTACGGAAGTAGGATTGCCCAACCTTCCTTCCGAGGAGTGGCTGGTGGGTTTGAACCGCCAGCCTTCTGGTTAGCAGTCAAGTGTCTTAGCCACTATGCTACCAGGATGGGGCTAGTCCTGCCTCAATACGGGGTAGGAGGATAACTAATAGTAATTCCTTAATATAATCAAATCAATAAATAGGCAATGTTTAAATGTCTAACTTTCTTATAAATTACATTGTTTTTTGGATTGGCCCCTGACTTGCCTCCCTCTCTCTGCCAGTGGTACAACCATTAGCATTGCACTGGCTTCCTCCAGTTCTTGCTCCAACTCCTTGGTGGGCCAGAAAGCTCTCCCATTTGCTGTCTTCATCCCTCCCCCTCCCTGTTCTCACCTGATCCTATTAGAGTTAGTTTCCATTGGTTCTCCTCCCCACAACTATCTCTTTTCTGGAAGAGAGCTCTGGTCAAGCTGCCCCCTTGCTCAGAGACCTCTGTTGGCTTCCCCTTGCCTAAGGAATTAAGCACAGTCTTTCCGGACTGCCCCTCAAGGACTTGCCCATTGTGCACCCCGATGATTTTCCCCTCTAGTAGCATAGTGCCTAAGGCGCTTGACTGATAACCAGAAGGCTGGCGGTTCAAACCCACCACTCCTCGGAAGGAAGCTTGGGCAATCTACTTCCGTAGTGATACTGCCTCGGAAACCCAAGGAGGGGTCGCTATGAGTCGGGGCCGACTGGACAGCACATAACAACAACAAACAACAACCTCTGACCTAGGCTGGCACAGGCTGGATCCTGATGGATCCATATTTTCCTGCCGCTGTGTCTTAGCTCGGGCTAGTCCCTCCACTGGAGTGCTTTTCTTCATTTTTGCTCGTCCCAAATCCTACCGGCGTCAACATGCCTGGCTCCTGCAGCGCTTCCCGATGACCCCTCCCCGCAGGTCGTGCCCTCTCCAAGTTCTGGGACCTTCTGCATGAGCTCCTAATCTGGCCCGATATCTTGTGCTGTTCGCTCCTTCCCGGCAGGCTCTGCGCCTTGTTTCTTTCACTATTCCCTGCAGCCTCAGCACAGTGCCCAGTTTGGCTCAGCGGAAGGGTTCCCATAGCATAACTGCAGAATAGGCGCACTTCCTACAATGGACACAGGGTGGCAGCATAGACCAAGCTTGGGGACAGAGGTGAGGTTGGGAATCCTCCAGCCTTGGGGTGATCTCTGAGTGGGAGACTTGAGGGCTTAAACCCACCTCCACGCTTCCCCCACCTTACCTGGGGCTGCAGCCCAAACAGGGCATAACCCAGTCTCTTTGGAGTGTCTTTTTAGGGGTGAGCTGGGGGCATCAGGGGCCGAACCTCTGGACTGGGGCTGGCAGCCTGATGCGACTATGAGCATGTGTTTCCTACCTCCCCCCACCCCTAAATCTGCTTTGTAGTCCCTTTTCCATGAGGGGTGGTGGGTGGAAGGAGCACTGGATCCCAGCTCCCTGTCAGGAGGTTTGGGTCCTGTCTCTGCATCATGGCCCTGGGCAAGTGTCACCTGTGTACCAGGAAGGGGTCTGTCAGACTCCAGCTCAAGCAAGTGCCTAGGAATATTTGTCTCCCTGTCCCCCCATCCCACCCCACCCTGCAGTTTTCCCAAAGGCAAAATGGTGGGTTGGACTAATGGTGTGATGTCCAGCCCCATTTTCTCCCTTTTGGGATTCCTGTGGCTGAGAAGCTACATGAGGTGGGGTTCCTGGGATCCCAGAAGGCCCTGCTTCTGTCTCAAACCCCTCTCATTCTCCTTTTTATTGAGGCAGAACTAGTCCCTTGTAAGGATCTCTGGTGGCATAGTGCCTAAGGCACTTGACTGCTAACCAGAAGGCTGGCGGTTCAAACCCACCAGCCACTCCTCAGAAGGAAGGTTGGGCAATCTACTTCTGTAGTGATACAGCCTTGGAAACTCAAGGAGGGGTCACTATGGGTCGGATCCGACTCGATGGGAATAAGTTTGGTTTTTTGGTTAGTCCCTTGTTGTTGTTATGTGCCGTCGAGTTGGCTCCAACTCATAGCGACCCTCCTTGGGTTTCTGAGGCGGTATCACTAAGGAATTAGATTGCCCCATCTTCCTTCTGAGGAGTGGCTGGTGGGTTTGAACCGCCAGGCTTCTGGTTAGCAGTCAAATGCCTTAGGCACTATGCTAAGCAGATAAAAAACACTGGCTTCTCAGAAATCCTGCCTTCTGGCTGCAGCTGCCCACCTACCTTGTTGTTGTTGTTATGTGCTGTTATGAGTCAAACCCGACTCATAGCGACCACTCCTTGGGTTTCCGAGGCAGTATCACTACGGAAGTAGGATTGCCTAACCTTCCTTCTGAGGAGTGGCTGAACCGCCAGCCATCTGGTTAGCAGGCAAGTGTCTTAGCCACTATTCTACCAGAGCTCCCGCCCACCTACCTAGGAGAGACTATATTTCCTGGATGATCTCAAAGGCTGCTAAAGTAATAGAAACCAAGCAAGCAACCAACAAACACCCACTGCCAAGGAGTCGATTTCAACTCACAGCAACCCTATGGGACAGAGTAGAACTGCCCAGTAGGGTTCCCAAGACTGTTCCCACGGGAAGGAGACTGACACATTTTTCTCCAGTTGAGTGGCTGGTGGGTTTGAACCACTGACTTTTTGGTTAGCAGTGCTTTAACTACTGCACTACCTGTTTTACTAAGGGACAAGGACTGGCAACCTAGGAGTGGTAGTTGCTAATGTTACTATTATTACTGCCATCCCTTCCTGCTCCCACATTCCACCATTCTAACTTTCCCTTGAGACCAACTCAGAAAGTAGGGAAGGGATGGCAGGGAAATACCAAAATCAAACCCACCGCCGTTGGGTCGATTCTGACTCATAGTGACCCATAGGACAGACTAGAACTGCCTCATAGGGTTTCCAACTTTAAAATTTTTATTGTGATTTGGGTGAAAGTTTACAGAGCAGATTCATTTTCCATACAGCAGCTCACATACACTTTGTCTCATGACATTGACTGCCATTTCCCACAATGCAGCAGCTCTCTTCCCACTTCCCATATAGTTACCTCTTCCCTGTATCCTTCCCTCCATGCACTCCTGCCCCCTGAGCTGTCTCCCTGTACATACACAGACCTTCTATTCTCCCATGATTGCTCTCTCCAAGGAGAGTATCTACCTGATGTAAATGTTCAGCTCATATGCCTGTCTTTTGTTTAGCTGGAAGTCATGGGAGTGGGTTCAATTCCAGACCTGAAGGGCTGCTAGGGGCCATAGTCGCAGGGGGTTCCACCAGGCTCTATTAGACAAGCAAACCTGGTCCCCCCACTTTTTTTCATGATTTTGAGTTTTGTTCCACATTGTTCTCCCTCTCTCTCCAGGATCTCCTATATAGATCCCCCTCTGAGTGTTTGACAGTGGTAGCTGGGCACCATCTAGTTCTTCTGGTTTCAGGCTGAGGATTGCATGGTGTACCAGTTACCTGGACTAATTGTTTCCATGCATGTTTGGTTTTCTTCATTTTTCTTTGCTCTCGATGAGGAGAAAGCCATTGTTCCAAGGCTATAACTCTTTATGGAAGTGGACTGCCTCATCATTCTCCTGCAGAGTGGCTGGTGGTTTGGAACCGCCGACCTTTTGGTTAGCAGCTGAATGCTTTAAGTAATTAATCACCAGAGCTCCTTGGGGGGAAATAGGTGTCTGAGATATGAGAGGAGAGAGGAAGGGAGAATGAGCAAAGACAAGGGTACCTTCAAAGGGGCAAGGAAGGTGCCTGGAGCTTCCTTGGGTATGAAAGATGGTAGGGAAAAGGTAGACAGCCTCAAGATTGAGCTTTTCTCCCAGTTAGTCTTGTCATTGGGTCTTGGGGAGGAGGTGAGCATTCACTGAGTGCCTGTGTTGGTGGGAGACTTCCCAGCAGAGGGCGCCATGAGCACACAGGGTCTGGTTTGAGGTTTTCCCTTCAGGAGGGCTCTTGTGTTGTTAGGTGCTGACCAGCTGATTTCGACTCATAGTGACCCCTGTGACAGAGTAAAACTGCACCCAAGGATTTTCTTGGCTGAAATCTTTATGGAAACAGAACTTCTGGTCTTTCTCCTGTGGAGTCTGGCTTGTTATAGGAGTGGATTTGCCTGCGCTAGAATCATCCATTCATTCAACTAACACCGAGCCACCAAGGGCTGGCACTGCACTGGGAATAAAGAGGCCAACAGGGCATGTGCTCTGAGAACTAACACCAAGACCCAGGGGACACGTGGGCCAGCCCAGCGTGTTGGGGAGCAGAGAGGGGGCTGCCACCTTCCCCAAGAGAACAGGGAGCGTGGGAAGCCTGAAACAGCTCGGGAATTTGAGGAGCTGGATGGAGCTTAGTTCAGCTGGAGGAGAATTAGGGGGAGGAGAGATAAGAGCTACGGCCAGTTCCTCCCATATACTGGCCACTGTGTCGAAGCCACTCTGGGTCCAGGGCTGAGCTACAGAAGATAGTGCGTGCCTGCCCATGTGTGTGTGATGGGGACAGGCACATACAGGGCCTGGAATAAGTAGAGTCTCAGGGTCTCAGCCAGCAGGGGTGTCTAGCCCTTCCCAGTGAAGGTCAGCAGGAGTGTGAGGGAAGGAGTGTTACAGGAAAGTGGGGGTCAGGCCTGGGAGGTGACTGGACCCTCCAGGGCCTTGGAGATAGCACAGAGGGGGCGGGGTGGCTGCCAGAGTCAGATGAGAGCAGTCGGCAGGGGGATGGAGCCGAAGGGCTGGTGGGAGGGGAAAGGTCAGTGGGAAGGAGGCTGCAACGGCTGAGCCTCCAGGCCTTAGTTAAGCCGGGAGATGGTGGCACGGGCCACACAGAGGGAAGTGACGGCAGAGGCAACAGGGAGGAAGGAGGAAGTGAAGACCACCCTGGCTCATTATGAGGAGCGCACTACCCTGTCGGGGAGGCGACATGATCCCAGGTGTCCTGAGCAGACCAGAGCGCCAGAGGGCCCGCAGGGGACCTTTGAGGCCATCTTACCTGATTCTCTCCTCCTACTGGGAAAACTGAAAACAGCTGGAGAAACTGAGGCTCAGAGACAGGAAGGGACCCCCCTGCTCCCCTCCAGGACTGAACTCAGCTCTTGGTGGCACATTTTAAGATGGAGGACACTGCCTGGGAAAAGTTTGTCTGCAAAGGGTCACTGGGGAGAAACCAGGTCACTGTTGCCATCTCCACCCTTACTGGGTGCCGAGCACTTCCCGCCATCATTTCTCTCAAGCTCAACCCTGAGGTGAAGAGAGTTTCACAGAAGAGAGACGTGAGGTTCAGGGAGGTTAAGTGACTGGCGTAAGGCCACCAGTAAGAGGGTGAGCAGGGATTTGCACTCAAAGCCTCCTCCCCTTACTCGGTGAGGCTGCCTGTACTGGGGAGGCACGTTTGAAGTAACAGTGACTGAGGTGGTTACAGGGTGAGGGGCTGACCTGGGGGCCAGAATCTCTGCAACCCTGAGGGCAGCAGGGGCCTGTGGGCAGGGAGGTCATGGGGGCCTGCTTCCGTTCCAGGAAGACCTTTCTAGCCATCAGAGCTGCCCAGCTGTGGAAGGGCTGAGCCCGAGGACTAGAATGTGTGCTGCCTCTTCTCAGAACCTTGCCGTGGGGCCCTGCGGCCCTGCGGCTGGGCCCGAACCTTAACCTGGCACATCCGCTCGGCCGTTGGAGGCTCTGCTCCGGACTTTGCCTCTTTGCCTTGCGTCCCTCCCTGTCGTTCTGTGTTCTGCTGCTGGATCCTTCCTCCAGCACCTGGCGGTCATACTCCTCACCTCACCGAACATGGCCCCTTCTTCCCCTTGAGGCCCTCCCAGGGAGCCCCACAGGGTCACATCCCCTATTGTGTTGCCCCCGTTGCCTTCTCTGCTTCCCCTAAATAACACCCCATCACACCTGACTGTGTCACAGCCTCACCAGACTGTCGGCTTCACGTGGGCAGGGACCGCGCTGTCTTGTTCACAGGGGTTTCTCCAGCGTCTGGTACAGCTGGAGCCTTGCGTGATGCGTGAGAAAAGTTGTTGAGAGAAAGAATGGAAAATGAATGGAGGTAAGAAAGAATAAAAGAAGAGCTAAGGACCAACACTTGGGGGAGGAGGAGCCTGGGTCAGCCGACCTTCAAGTGCTCTCCAGCCTCCCTTTGGCCGCAACTCATGTTCTTGGCTCAGTTCCCTAAATTTAATAAGCTCCTACCACGGCCCAGGCACTGTTTTTTTTTTTCATGACACTACACATGGTTTTTTCGTCAAATAACTAGTAGGGACGTGGTGAACTGTTTTCAGGGGACACTAGTTGGGAGGCTTCGATTCCTGCTTGGAATACCTGGTGTGGGCCATTGCCACACACACCATTGGGCGACTTTGAATCGTCTCATCCTCTCCCTCCCGCAGTCTGGACTCCTGGCTGAGCTTTTTCACAATGGCCACCAGGTGGCGGCAGATGCTAAGAGTCAGTGTAGAGCGCGTGAGTTGGCCTCCAGCCGCCGGCAGGCGGCGCTGCTGCTCTGCCGTGTGGTCAACCAGGTGCACGACATTTGGGAAGGGCGACTTTGTGGCCCTCTGGTCATTTTCATTTGTGCAGTGGGGACGGAGCCTCTCTTTTATAACCTTAAATGAGATGATCTAGGACAGGATTGGCACCATTCTTGGTGAAGGGCCAGATAGTAAATACTTCAGGCTTTGACAGCCACGTGGTCTCTGTTGCAGCTGGTGGACTCTGCCCTTATTGTCCCTAATGGCCCCAAAACAAATGGATGTGACTGTGTTCCGATAAAACTTTATTTTATGTATGGACATTGAAATTTGAATTTCATATAATTTTCATGTGTCATGAAGTATTGCTATTTTAATTTTTTTTTAAACTACTTAAAAATATAAAAACCATTCTTAGCTCCTTTGCCATGCAGGCAGGGCACAGGGCAAACTTGTCCTGCCCACCAGGCTGCTGACCTCTGATCTACGTAAAACCCTAAGCTGTGAATGGCAGCTGGAGTTAGCCACCCGTAGTCCTCAGTGGGTGTTCCGTGAATCCCTTTCTCTAGCAACCCTGGGCTGCAGCAGGGCATTCTCCTAACTTGGGTTCAAGCCCCTGGCTCTCCCTGACCCCTTACAGAAATAAAGGTCAGTGGTTACCTCTTCGCCAGACCGCCTGTGGGCCCAGCACACCCAAGTGCATTTTCACACCTCCATGCTTCTGCTCTGAGTTCCCTCCTGCTAGGGAAACCCCTGTCCCTTTTGTCTCTCAAGGCCCTATCTCCTGGGTCTCTGTCTACAAATTCAACTTTAAGGGGTATTATTTACATAAAGTAAACTGTACCTGTGTTAAGTGTGCCTCTGGGTAATGCAAGTGGTTAAAGTACTCAGCTGCTAACCGAAAGCTTGGAGGTTTGAATGTACCTAGGAGCTTTGGTAGGAGCTCTGGTGGCATAGTGCCTAAGGCACTTGACTGCTAACCAGAAGGCTGGCAGTTCAAACCCACCAGCCACTCCTTGGAAGGAAGGTTGGGAAATCTACTTCTGTAGTGATACTGCCTTGGAAACCCAAGGAGGGGTTGCTATGAGTTGGGTCTGACTCGATGGCACATAACAACAACAACAGGCACTTGACTAAGGCAACAGGCACACCTAAGGCACTTGACTGCTAACCAGGAGGCTGGTGGTTCAAACCCACCAGCCACTTCTCAGAAGGAAGGTTGGGCAATGTACTTCCGTAGTGATACTGCCTCAGAAACTCAAGGAGGGGCCGCTATGAGTCGGGTCCGACTCAACAACAACAAGAGGTGCTTCAAGGAGCTCTGGTGGTGGAGTGGTTAAAGCATTTGGCTGCTAACCAAGAGGTCAGTGGTTTGAACCCACCAGCCACTCTGTGGAAGGAGGGTGAGGTGATCTCCTTCCATAAAGGTTGATAGGCTTGGAAACCCAATGGCGGTTGCTATGAGTCACAATGGACTCAGTGGCAGTGAGTTTGGTTTGGTTTGGAGAGGTGCCTCAGAAGGAAGTCCTGGTGGTCCAGTTCTGAAATGAAAGCCCTGAGGAGCTCGGTCCTATTCTGACACCCGTGGGGTGCCCGTGGGTGGGAGTTGACTGGTGGCTACTGGGGTGCATAGACTTCATGAGTTTTGACATCTATATCCACCCAGGGACCACCATGACAGTCAAGACAGGGCCCTTACATCACTCCGAGAGCTTCCCTGATGCCCTTTCCCAGGCAACTTGGGCTTTAAAAAATGTCTCCAGATTATTAAGCGCTTGGTGTATGCCGGCTGTCTGCCTGAAGCCCTGGGAGCCTCGTGAGGTGGGGGCTACCAATGGGGCAACTAGTTAAGTGCTGTGCGGCTAACGAAAAGGTTGATGGTTCAAGCCCACTCAGTGGTTCCATGGAAGACAGATCTGGCGCCGTGCTTTTGTAAAGATGATAGCCTAAAAAACGCCGTGGGGCAGTTTTACTGCGTCACGTGGTGTCTTTATGAGTCAAAAAAGGGCTTGGTGGCACCTAACAACTGCTGTCCCACCTTACAGCCAAGGACACACGGCTCTGGGATGGGAAGCCCTCACGCCCACAGCTAGTAAAAGGCAGGGCTGGGATTCGAACCCCATCTACTGCATCCCAAGGGTGCTGCCTTGCCTCTGCGCCCTTGGAGGTCAGGATAACGAATACCTTTAGTGGAGCTGGCACCTGGCAGGGGGCACAAGGGGGGATCCGGGAGGCTGCTCCTGTTGCTTCTTGATCTGGTTAGGTGGGTGGGGGCTGGTCACGTTGCTTCTTGGTCTGATTCCATGGTGGGGGCCTGGTGACAGGGCTTCTTGGTCTGGTTCCGTGGGTGGGGGGTGGGCTCCCTCTGAATACTCAGAGTTTCTCCCTGTGCGTTTGCACACATGTGCGTTTGCACACATGTGCATTTGCTGTACAGAAAAATGCTTGAGAACAGGAGGCCTGGTTAGATTCCAGAATGCGTCCTCTGCCAGGTCTCTATCTAGGAGACCCTGCCGGGGGTGTCCTCCTGCTTCCCTTCATGGTGGTGAGGTCCTGGGTCCTTCCCACTCCTGTGATGGGTATCTTTTCCATGCCCTCCTCTCTGGGCAGATGGGGGGACTACCTGAGGGTGGACCCCGCGCCTTGTGCATCTCTGTGAGCCCCTGGCATGGGACCATGTGCAGGGACACCCAGGTGACTCCCCAACACCTCCAACCAACCTCCCCAGAGGCGGCGTGTTTCTGCTTACATCCTCTCCCCACAAGTCCAGGGCCCAGCTGGGGCCCGGGGCCAGTGTGGGCCGACAGATGGGACACAGAAGGCGCAGAGGAGAGAGAGGGGGACTCAGGGGTCCTTGGGTGAGAATGGGGGTGGGGCTATAGACACTCTGTTCTGAGCCCCCTGTCCTCCTTGGTCACTCTCACTGGAGCCCTGGACTCTTGCCTATGCCCCCTCTAGCTGGGTAAGCACTACCTGTGCCTCAGGCATTGACCCTGACCTTGGGGCCATCCAGGCCCCTGCTGCCTACTTGGGGCCCAGGAAGGAGGCTGAGGTGGTGGCTTCTTGGGCTCAGCTGGCTATGTGCTGGGGCTGCTCTGAACCGCCTGGGTCTGACTCACCCCTGCCACTCCCTGCCCTGCAAGGTGGCCACCCCCCTCCACCTGGGTTACAGGGAACTATAAGCCACAGAAGAACTTTGGCAATGGCCTGGCTTCTCTGGTCTTGGTTTCCCTTTTGTGTAAAATAGGGACACAATTCTGCTTTGTTCTCCTCAGAGGAGCTGGGAGGTTGGGCAAGATGGGCGTTGGGGAACGTGGGACTGGGAAGTGTGTGGAGAAAGCCTGCTGAGGGGAGGGATGGTTAGTGAGCTGGAGTCTGAACGGTTGGGGCAGGCAAGGGGGTGCAGAAGGCCTCCAGGGCTATTGTTCTGGGGTTTTCCTTGGGAGGAGGGTGGGGTGTTAGGAGAGTACCAGGGAGTGAGGGGTCTGGGTCCTTAGCCTGCTTTACTTCTAGTTGGCTGAAGGGCAGTTCCCTGCTGGGCCTCAGTTTACCCTTTTGTAAATGCAGGGGCCATTGGGCGAGACTATCCCTCAGGTCCCAGCAGCTCTGGGTTCTCCCAGGTCCATGCTTTCTTTGTCCGGTACAGGGTGTTATTCTGGAATCGCTTCTAAATTTAAGGGTAAGGAGGCTTCCCACGCACACGCAGAGTGCCAGTGTCTTGAGCGCAAAGTGGGAAGGTCTGACCACTCTGAAACTCCCGTGGTTCCAGACAGCTGCCCCAGTGCGGCCTTTACTCCCTCCTGGCCTGGGGTGCCCATCCTTCCCCATGGTCCATAGCCCAGGCCTAGCTTCCTTCAGCCTGGGGCTACCCCTGTTCAGGACCCTTTGTTCTCAGCTGCCCCAGCTCCCAGCCCAGGACACCCTCCCATCTGCCTCTCATCTGGCCCTCACTGGGTGCACCTCCATGGTAGTACTTTTCTCTGTAGTTTTGCCAGTCTGAGGCTTTGCAGGCAAGTCAGGTTTGCGAAGGAACCAACTTACATATTTACCCAAGCATGGAACTTGTCTAGGGATTTCCTGGAGGTGTTGGGAGCCTGGACAGGGGCCAGAGACAGTTTGTAGATCCAAGTCCTTCTCTCCCCCCACAGTGATGCCCATTCTAAGGGTCCTCTGGTCACACCACCCCGGGGACAAGCTCTCCGCCTGTCTCTTGCCTCACCTCCATCTGGGGTCCACACTTTGTATGTCCTTTATGCCACTGCCTGGCTAGTCCTCAAATCCCCTCTCCTCCTTCTCCTGCCAAGCCCCCCCTCCACTAACCCATGACTCAGCTCCAACTTTCCTCCTAAAAGCTTTCCCTGCCCTCCCCAGGTCAGTATGGGGGCCCATTTGGCTGCCTGTTGACCCCTCCCGGCTGCGCTGGGGTCTCTGACCTGCCTCCCCAGCCTCCAGCACAAAGCTAGGCACACAGTTGGTGCTCAAGAAATGATCTCCTGAATGAAGGTTAGGGAGCTCTGGTGATGCAGTGCCTAAGGCATCTGACTGCTAACCAGAAGGTTGATGGTTCAAACCCACCAGCCTCTCTGTGGAAAGAAGATGGGACAATCCACTTCCCTAAAGATTTATCACCTTGGAAGCCTAATGGGGGTCACTGTGAGTCAGAATTGACTCGATGGCTGTGAGTTTGGTTTGGTTTTGAATGAAGGCTGGCTTTGGTCTGAGAAGCAGGGGAGGCTGTGACAGGGACATGGGGGGCAGAAGTCACTAGGGATGATGCTGGTGTTTTATTGCTGCTTGCTGGGCCATTCGCAGTAAAAGAGCATGGGGCCCCGCCCCTCAGGCCACTGGAGGGAACCCCCTCTCCTTATGCACTGTCGACAGCCTGGCCTCCACACTCCTCCACTCAGTCGCACCAGCCTGCAGGGGTGTGTGACGAAACCTACTGCAGAGTTCCTAGGGCAGGCCACCATTCCCTGGCCAGCACCCTGTCCTGGCTGGAGCGGCCACATGGGTGTGCTGGCCTCCTCTAGCCATCAACACGACCCCAGTGTCTTGGGCAAAACTGGCCAGTTCAGGACAGGAGACTAGAACAATGGGAGCCCCTCAGGGACTCCCAGGCCAGCTCCCGACATGTTAGAGATAGAGGCACTAAAAGGCACTGAGGCCCAGAGAGGGTCACCTGCCCAAAGTCATGGATCGAGACCTGGTGTCTTGAGACCATTGGGGCTGCCCCGAAGAGCCAGCCCTGGGGGTCTGGGCTTAGCAGTGTCTGGCTTATTAGGCCTCATCTCCCAGGCCCCTGTCTGAGCAGGAGGGGGGGCACCCTGTCCTGCCCCCAGCCCCACAGGCTCTCATCTGAGCAGGAGGGTGGGCACCCACCCTTCCCCCAGCGTGCTCCACCTGGCTGCGTTTCCCAGAGCCAGCAGAAAGCTAGGGCAGGAGCAAGTCTGAATTGGCCCTGGGAACTGCAAGTCCCAGCGGGCGCTCCCTGCCCGCAGGACCTGGGAACGGGAAGTGGGGCTCCACACCCCATCCTCCCCCTTCCCTCCAGCCCACGCACTCAGCCTGGGGCCCAAACACTCCAGGAGCCAGGCCCTTACCCTGCTCCTTGACAACAGAGTCAAAACACTCAACACTGGAGACTGTTTGTCCTGCCGACACCACACCCTAACCTGGGCCTGTGTGCCCCGGCTGGGGCTGGTGGAGGGAGAAGCCAGGGCCTGGCTAAGGCCTGTGGGCCTCCAGACCCTTCCCCTCCCAAGCGGAGACCCCCAGGAGCTTCCCAAACTCTGGGGCAGCTGGGGCTATTGTCCGAATACTCTCTGGCTCTTTGGGCTCAACCCCAGCCCTGCTCCAAGCCCCTTAGGACTTTGTGGGGCCTGGCAGGACAGGTGGGTGAAGGCCTAGGATGGAGTGTGGCTGTGGGGGAGACAGACCCACTGGCCAGCCTGGCTCTCTGGGAAGCGAGTGGGGGGAGGGGCAAGAAAGGGCCCTTTTTCCAGGTGGCAGAGATCCGGCCAGCCCCAGCCCGGGGTCTCTGCTTCCTGCCCCAGTGTTGTGTTTGGGGGCTGGCTGGGTGGGCTAGCAGGTGGATGTCCGAGGCCCACCTCAGCTCCACTGGGGCCTGTGCGGCTCAAGGGCGGGATCAGGAAGGTCAGTTTTTCTGGCTTTCATTGGTGTGTGGTTTCTGAGGCCTGGCCTTAGATTTATGGGGCTACAGGAGGGCACACAGGGCTCAGTCCTTGAGGAGCCCCCTGTCTGAGGGGAGAGACAGGACCTCAGCCTGCAGGCAACTCCTGGTCTGAGGGGGAAGGCCTGGCTCCTGCCCTGGGGAGTTTCAAAGATGCAGGTTGGATATTTGATATCCAGGTTGGATGAAATCACTGGGCTCCGAAGGAGAAGCAGCAGGGGCTGGCTTACTAGGCCTCAGGGGCTTGGCAAAAGCATCTGTGACTGAGGGAGAGGCGGCCTGGGGGTCTTTCTTTTCTTTCTTTTTAAAAAATATGTATTGTGATTTAGGTGAAAGTTTACAGAGCAAATTCATTTTCCATACAGCAGTTCATACACATTTTGTCTCATGACATTGACTGCAATTTTCTACAACGTAACAGCTCTCTTCCCACTTCCTCCCCGTAGTTACCTCTTCCCTGTGTCCTTCCCTCTCATACACTCCTGCCCCCACAACTGTCTCCCTGTGCAAACACTGCCCTTCTGTTCTCCCATGATCGATTGCTCCAAGTAGTGTGTCTACGTGATGAAAATGTTCACTCCATACACCTGTCTATTGTCTGGGTGGAAGCCATAGGAGTGAGTTGAATTCTAGACCTGAAGGGTAACTAGGGGCCATAGTCTCAGGGGTCTCACCAGGCTCTATCAGACCGGCAAACCTGGGCTTTTCTATGATTTTTTTTGAGTTTTGTTCCACATTGTTCTCCCACTCTTTCCAGGATCTCCTGCACTGATCCCTCTCCAAGTGGTTGACAGTGGTAACTGGGCACCATCTAGTTCTTCTGGGCTCATGGTCATATAGGCTGAGGATCCCATGGTCTACTGGTCCCTTGGACTAATTATTTCCACATGTCTTTGGTTTCCTTCATTCTTCTTTGCTCTGGAGGAGGAGAGGCCCATTGTTGCATTTAGATGGGCGTTTTCAAGCTTTTAAGTTCCTAGTTGCTGCTTACCAATGTACCAAACAAAACAAAACAAAACAAAAAAACAAAAAACTGCCATGGAGTTGGATCCTACTCAGCGACCCCTCCTTGGGTTTCCAAGGCAGTATCACTATGGAAGTAGATTGCCCAATCTTCCTTCTGAGGAGTGGGTGGTGGGTTTGAACCACCAGCCTTCTGGTGAGCAGTCAAATGTCTTAGGCACTACACTACCAGAACAGTGTTTTTGGGTGGTGTGTTATGCCAATTGAGCTTGATGTCCCTGGGGGGTCTTTCTGCCTTTCCTCCCTGGTATGTGTGTGTGGGGACCTTCCCTAGAGTTGGGATACCTTCCCCAAAGTTACCAGGCTTGGTAGAAGCCATGATTACTTTGCCACCACTTGGTCAAATGCTTGCAGGTTAAAGCAGTAGCTTTCTAGAATTTTCCTCCGCTTCAAACCTGCAGTATGGGGTGGGAACCATCACTGCTCCTTTTTATACATGAGGAAACTGAGACTCGGAGTGTGATGTGTCCCATGCTAGGTGGCTCCTAATGGGCAGGCCACTGTGTTCAGAACCCCCAGCTCTCCTGACACGTGGGGGGCATCTACTGTGGGTAGACCCCTGGCAGTGCAGGAGAAGGGCCAGCCTGACAGTGTCCCCCAAGTCCTGAGGCCCCATGGGTACTGCCCCGGCCCTCAGCCTCTCTTCCTGCCTGTCCCCTGGTTCAGTCCCAGCTGGGCCCGTGGGGATGGTGGAGTGGGAGATACTGGGCCTGCTGAGGTTGCAGTTTCCTGGCCCACCCAGGCTGAGTCAGGCTGGGCACGAGCCAGGCGGACAGCGTTCCCAGGGCCAGTCCAGGCGGCGCCTGCATTCCTCTTGAACGGGTGCGGCCAGGCTTGGCCAAACCAGGTGTGCTGCGCCCCTCCCAGAGCCTCTGCCCACACCTAAACCAGCTCGGCACCACCCAAGCCTTGTAAAGTACTATCTGCTGTGGGAACTGCTTGCCTGGCACATTCTGGCAGGGTGGGGTGCAGGCTGGGGGTAAGCCTGCTTCCCCAGCTCCCACGAAGGCCAGGGCTATTGGGGGACCCACTCTC
Organism: Orycteropus afer afer; assembly: GCF_000298275.1. NCBI lineage: Eukaryota > Metazoa > Chordata > Mammalia > Tubulidentata > Orycteropodidae > Orycteropus > Orycteropus afer. The sequence continues at coordinate 10,286,749 of NW_006921672.1, read as the reverse complement.
ACTCCCTACCCACATCCCCTCTGCCCCTGCCGATGCTGAGCTGGAGGCTGGGGAGGGGAGGCTGACGCTCAGGATCGGACGGTCTGGGGCCTCGGTCTTCAGTGCCCAGTAAACGCTGGTGGGGAGGGAGGTTTTTCTGGAGCTGGGTGGTGGTGAGGGCTCCATAGAGCCCAGGAAATGGCAGAGGGGCTGGGAGGCTGGGCCACGCCTCTTGGGGGGCAGATCCTGTTTATGGCCCTGGGTCTCCTGGGAGTCCTTCAGCCTTGAGCTTGGTGCTCTGGGTGCCGTGTGTGTTCTGGGGCCATGTGGGCCCCTGGGGCTCCTAGCGGGGGCCCTGGGCTCATGGATGCTCCAGCTCTGCGGCTGCTGCTGACCTTTTACCAGCCTGGCCCTGATCCAGCAACACCTGGGGCTGGGAGGGGTACACCCAGGGGTTGGTCAAGGCCAATGCTTCCCACCAGCTACTTGCTCTCTCTGGGCTTCAGTTTCCTCTTCTGTAAAACGGGGACAGGAGTCTCCTGACCTTGCTATCGTCCCTGGGTTCTTGGTGGATGGAATGTGATCTTGAGATGGAGAAAGTGCTCTGAGACTCAAGATGGGTCCCTTGCATGGGACCCGGCCCTGGCCACGCAGCTCTGCAGTGTTCCCACTGTCCTCTGCGGGTCAGGCCAGGCTCCTGGCTGGGTTGGGGCTGGTGGTAGGGAGAACCTCCAGTCTGGGATCTGGGGACTGTACCCCCTGTTCAGTCTCTTCCTCTGAGGGGTGCAGTGGAGTCAGCATTTCAGCCATGCCAGCAACTGGTGTGGGGCACCCCCTTGCCTCCCCTTAACCCCATTCTGAAGACTCAGCAGTTTGGAGCACAGCCCATGGGATCTGGCTGGTCCCCTGTGTCATGCTCCTGGAGCAGGCAGGGCTGGCTATTCCCTGGAGCCCTGTGGTGAGGGAGGAGGGCCGGGGTGGGTGGCTTGGGCAGCTGAAGTCACTTTGCAGGCCTTGGTGGGAATGAGCAGACCTTGGCCTGGGGCCCAAGGTGGGCGTGGGAATTTATTCCCACGCTGAAGGTCAGAGAGAGTGACACCAGGGCTTTGGGAGGAGAGGCTGAGGGACATGCTTATGCAGTCAGGCCTGCACTTGTGAAGGGGAGCCAGGTGTGCTTCATGCAGGTCGAGGGCAGGGAGGGGGAGAGTAGGGGCCATCCAGCCCGTGTTGGCACATGGACCCCTCAACTCCTCCCTCTCCTGGAGTAGCATCCCCCTCCCTAGCTTTTCTTTGCCCAAAGCCCTGCTTTTGGGAGGACCCAGAGACTGTCTAGGGACTTTGGCTGCTCCCTGACCCCAGTCCTGTCCGGGGCTCCATGGGAAGAAGGCAGCACTTGGTCCCCAGGTGGTGCTATGTATGTTGTTGTTGTTATGTGCCGTTGAGTCGGCCCCAACTCATAGCGACCCCTCCTTGGGTTTCCAAGGCAGTATCACTGCGGAAGTAGGATTGCCCAACCTTCCTTCCGAGGAGTGGCTGGTGGGTTTGAACCGCCAGCCTTCTGGTTAGCAGTCAAGTGCTTTAGCCACTATGCTACCAGGTGCTATGTATAGGGGAGAGAATATCAGCCCCTGAAGGCTCTGCTCTGGGGCCTAGTGTCAGGGATGAGGATGGTTCAGTGTGTGTGTGTGTGTGTGTTGGGTGCAAGGCAGTTGTCCTGGGGGGAGGTGGGTTTCTGAAAATTTGGGCTGGGGTCCCAGTACTAGATTCTGACCATGAAGGATTCTGGGAGTCAGCACTGACAGCCGGGCCCGGGGCACTCTGGGAAACCATGAGAACAGGTGACAACAGGCTGGCAGGGTGCGGCTGTAGGAATGTGTGGGCTCCAGGCGCCCCACCCTCCCTCAGCTAGTACGGGCCCCTTCCTCTAGCTGTCCCAGCTCTGTTCCACAGCCCCCCACCCCTGGGTCCCTGCTACCTCCTGTGGGCTCCCCACCTCCCCACTGGGCTGGAGCCACTGGGCGGGGGGCGGGCAGCTATTTGGGAGAAGCTGGCGCTGTTTCCTGAAGGTTCCCAGGAGGTCCTTGGTGCTGTGGTTTTGTCTCTGCCTCTGCACAGGCTCTGTCACTGAGAGGGTCCTATTCTGACCAGTCAGGGCGGAACAGGGCTGCACCTGTGGATTTCTGGGCAGCCTGCTGCGGCCTCTGCAGAGAGCTTCTTTCACCCTTGTCCTGCAGCGTTGATTAGGGCACCCTGTGGGCTTCAGGCGTGACCAAGGGCCTTTCACAGCCTGGCCCCTGCCAGCCTCTGGAGGCTCCCCTCTCCTCTGCCTACCCGGACTCCTCCTGTTATCTGGGAAGTCTCACTCTTCCCCGAAGGCACTGACTCCCTGCGTGGCCCCTGGCCTTTGCATGTGCCAGTCACCCTGCGGGGAAGGCCGGTGTCAGCCTCCACTGGCACTATTAGCACGGGACCCTGCTTCCCTGGCTGTCCTGCCTCTTGGCCACATCAGGGATTCCCACAGCCCAACCTGCTCAGGCCTCCATGATGCTCTGGGCAGTCGGCTCGTAAGGCCAGTGTCTCCCCTGGAGACAGAACTCCTCAAGAGCAGGGCACACATCTGGCTCCCCCCGTGTCCCCGGGCTGGGCCCTCCCATAGGTCAGGGAGTGAGGAAAGGAACCTATGACTAGGAGCAGGGTAAGTGTGAGCAATTTTTCCGAGGCCTGTGGACTTGCAATGAGTGTCAGAAGACCCTGTTCTCCTTCCCCAGTCTGGGGAGAATCGGCCCTCTACCTTGCATTAGGGTCTCCTGGGAAGATTCTACAAACTTCTCTTGGGATCAGGGAGGGGACAGGCTCCTTCTTCCCCCATGTAAGGGCACAAGGTTAGGGGGCTGGTGTGTGAGCTGTGGCACATGCTTCATGCGAACATGCGTGTGTACTAGTGTGTGAAAGTGTGTAACCATGTGAGTGTGTGTGTGAATGTGCACAAGTGTGAGTGTGTACAACTGTGAGAGTGTGTACAGGTGTGTGACCATGTGAGTCCTGTGTGTGATAAGTGTTTGAGCGTCTGTACAAGTGTGATTACTCTGCAAAAAAGCACAACTGTGAGCCTGAGAATGTGTGAGTGTGTAAGAGTGTGTGTGAGTCGTTGTGAGTGTATACGAGTGTGAAGGCAGTGACTGCAAGTCTGGGAATGCCAGTGTGAACATGCACGGGGTTGTAAAGTGGGTGTTACTGAATCTGCATGGGTCTGTGAGTCTGTGTACTTCCATGAGTGAGTGTGAGTGTGTATAAATTTGTGAGTGTAAGTGTGAGTCTGTGAGTGTGAGTGTGAGGGTGTGTGAATGTCTGTGTGAGTTGGTGTAGTGTGTGAACATGGGAGTCTGTGCATGGGGATCTGTGAGTGAGTGTGAGTGTGCATGTATAAGTCTGTGAGTGTGACCACGAATATGCATGTGAACTGTGGGTAAGCGTGTGAATGTGCAAGTGTGTGAGTATGCAACTGTGTGGGAGTGTGTATGAGCCTAGGAGAGTGTTTGAATATGTGGGAGTCTGTGATGTGAGTGTGTATGAGTCTGTGAGTGTGTGAATGTGCGTGTGAGCTGGGTGTAAATGTGTGGCTTTTCCTGAGGGAGGCTTGGCCCAGATCCAGGGCAGTAGGAAACCTTTGAGTCCCTTAGGCTATGGTCACAAAACCCACTACCATCCAGTGGATTCTGACTCAGACAGAGTGGAATGCCCCATAGGATTTCCGAGGCTGTCAGTCTTTAAGGAAGCAGACTGCCTCATCTTTCTCCCATATAGCAGCTGGTGGATTGGAACCGCTGATGTTTTGGTAGCAGCCGAATGCCTTAACCCCTGTGCCACCAGAGCTCCAGGTCATGGTCAAGTCCAAGGAAACGCAGAAGCCCCTCCCATGAGTTCTGGGAGAGGCCCAGGGGGTTGCGGCTGACTTTGCCCCAGAAGAGTTGCCCAGGGGGATGAGTGACTGGTCTTTCTCTTTCCCAGAGACTGAGCTCTGGAGGCTGTTCTTCAGTAGAAAAACAAGATCCCACCTGCCCCCCCCTCCCCCCAGTGCTGAATAGTACTAAATGTTTACAAAACATGCGCAGGGCTTAAGAATCAAGATACATCAAACACCTGTGAGCCCACCACCTAATCTTAGAAATTTTATCTTTGATGCCCCTTCCCTCACCACCCCTTCCACCCTCCTGCCCTCGGAACCACTGAATTTTGGGTTGTCTTCCCTTATTTTTCTTCACATATATTACATAGGAGCTCTGGTGGCACAGTGCCTAAGGCGCTTGACTGTTAACCAGAAGGCTGGTGGTTCAAACCCACCAGCCACTCCTCGGAAGGCTACTGTAGTGATACTGCCTTGGAAACCCAAGGAGAGGTCGCTGTGAGTCAGGTCTGACTCCATGGCACATAACAACAACAACAACAACAACGTGTATTACATATATACCAAAAAATAAGCAAACAAAAAACTAAATTCACTGCCATCGAGTGGCTTAGATGCATAGCAACCAACCCCTTGGGTTTCTCTACAGAAATAGATTCCCCAACCTTCCTTCTGAGGAGTGGCTGGTGGGTTTGAACTGCCAGCTTTCTGGTTAGCAGTCAAATGTCTTAGGCACTATGCTACCAGAGCTCCATATAAATGCCTAAGGCATTTGACTGCTAACCAGAAGGCTAGCAGTTCAAACCAACCAGTCACAGGGAGGACTGGGCAATCTACTTCCACAAAGATTTACCACCTCGGAGAGCCAAAGGTCACTATGAGTCAGAAGCCACTCAACAGCAGTGAGTTTTTTTTTTTTAAATATATGTATATATTACATCCCTAAACAGTACACTGAGGAGCTCTGGTGGCATAGCACCTAAGGCATATATTTGACTGCTCATCAGAAGGTTAGTGGTTCAAACCCACCAGGAACTCGGCAGAAGATTGGTCAATCTACTTCCTTAAAGATTTACTGCCTGGGAAACCATGGGGGGGGGGGTGTCACTGTGAGTCAGAATCGACTCAAGGGCAGTGGGTTTGGTTTTTGGTTTTGGTAAACAGTACACTGGATGTGTTTGGATTTTATCTAAATGGAATCATAGGGTGCATGTCTGAAGAGATCCTCACCAGCCCTGTGGGCTCCCCGTGGTCCTGTGAAGTCTGGGCTAACACCCAGGCCTCTTCTCCTGGCTCCAGTCGCCGGCAGCCCCAGCAGCTCAGTGCTGCCCTCTGCGGGCGGGACGCCAGATTCCTTCCGCTCAGTTGAGTGAGTAGCTTGGGTGAGGAGCCCCATTCAGTTCACCATGGTGAGACCCCACAGAGAAGTAGGCATAGTCACTATGCCCTCACACGTGCAGAATACGCTTGGACGGATGTGTACACAATCCACTCACATACAAAGATATGCACATAGACTCGTTCATTGTTCTTTCTATTTTGTGTATCTTGGAGGGCCCCACCCTGTGGCCGGCATTCCAAGACAAACACTTTAATAGCAGCCGCTTGAGGCAGGAAGGAGGGTGGTCCTAGACCGTGGCGGGGGCCTCAGAGACTCAGACTCAGAGCAGAGGCATGACGAAAGACACAGGCCAGCTTCAGAGGGGAATTTCATGTCCATTAGCTTGGAGGCAGGGGAATGGACACAATGAACTGTATGAAGTCGTGGCCCATTCAGGGCCTCTGGTGATGCGGTCATGGGGCTAGAGGGGGCCTTGCTTAGGATAGTGAAGCCCCTAAGAAGAGGAGGGGACGGTTTGAAGAATGCAAGTGGAAGGTGAGGCTGGGAAGCAGAGTCCCTGCCTCTGTCCCCCACCCCAGAGGCACCTCCCTTGGCTGTAGAGCAGAGGCGCTACCCAGAGAGACCAGCAGAGGGCGCTCCGGTCACATATTTGAGGCTCCAGCTGGGCCGTTGGAGATTGTCAGGGTTTAATAGCTGCTGGGAGCTCTGGTAGCATAGTGGCTAAGACACTTGCCTGCTAACTACACGGCTGGCGGTTCAAACCCACCAGCCACTCCTCGGAAGGAAGGTTGGGCAATCCTACTTCCGTAGTGATACTGCCTCGGAAACCCAAGGAGGGGTCGCTATGAGTCGGGGCCGACTCGACGGCACATAACAACAACAACAACAGCTTGTTGGAAAGTAGCTGGAATCTGAAATCCTGCAGGGAAGCATTTTTGGCTTCCCCTTTGGCAACCATCTAGCGTTGGGGTGAGAAGAGATGAACATCTTTATTGGGAGCCCCACAGTGTCCTATTTCTCCCTTTCCCCTTATTTCCGGGTCAGGCAACTGTATGGTTAATGCTTCCATCCCCTTGTCTGTAGTTGGCGACCTTGAATCAGCCGGACTCGTCCTGGAGGTCTTCCTCAGGGCCACTGGGGACTGTCAGGCTATTGGCCTTTCTCAAAGCTCCCTAGTGTTCTAGCCCCAGGGCTCCCCTCTGTACACTCCTTCCGTGACCTCACTGGTTCTGCTTCCCTCACTTCGCCTCTAGGTGGCGCACTTCCTTGTCTCCAGCAGCATTCCTCAGCCTACTTTCCACCTCAGCCTAGAAGGTTCCTAAACCAAAAAACCAAACTCATTGCCCTCCCTCCAGTCGATTCAGATTCATAGTGACCCCCGTTGGGTTTCCCAGGTGGTAAATCTTAATGGAAGTAGATCATCCAGTCCTCCTTCTGAGGAGTGGCTGGTGGGTTTGAACCATCAACCTTTTGGTTAGTAATCAAATGTCTTTGGCACTAGGGACCTTCTTAGTGGCTGTCTGTGGGTTCTAGAGCTCTCAGGACCAGACCTTTTGTCTTCTGCCACCAAGAGTTACAGGTTTCCATTGTGGCTGGTTGGTGAACACACCCAGGGCTGGCTCACTTGGGTCGATGTGTGGCAAACTCTGTTAACTACTTGAGGAGAGGATTAGGAAGGAGAAAGTTCCTCCAGGTGAGAATCCTCCCTCCATCTGCTGACAGCTTCACCTGGCAGGGGCACCTCAAACAAGTTACTCACTTATTCATTCATTCTAGTTCTTGAGCACTATTCGCTATGTCTGTTTCTAGGGACAGAAAGGGGAATGTGTGTGTGTGTGTCCCTGTTCCATGTCTAGAGGAGGAGACAGGTAAACAGGCCATGACAGTGGCACAGGGTGACAAGTGCTTTAAGAACCGGGAGTTGTTTTCCTGAGCCCAGTTTCTCCTTCTGGCTTCTCCATCCCAGTCAGAGGCATCATCATTCCCCGCCCACCTGCTCAACCCAGAAACTGCAGAGTCATCCTGTTGCCTCTGCCCCTCAGGGAAGTTTCCCTGTAGGCCACCATGTCCCATCCTCACCCTTAACATCTCTCTCTTAGGCCTTCACTTCAGCCCTAGGGTCAGCTCCTGCTCTCCATTCAACATAATATTGCCCCAAAGTGAACTTCCCAAAACATAGTGAGCCCCTTCCTCAGACCCTGTGATGCCCAGAAGGATATAATGAACAAATATGACCTAAACCGAATGCATCTGCACGGGAAAGACCCGTAAGCAAGTTGGCAGACCAGTGACCAGCTGGAAAAAGAAAGACATGCAACATGTATGAGAAACAGGCCTCATTCCCACATCCGCAAAAAGCTCCAATGAGCCAGTGAGGAAAAGGCTCCCTAGAAAAACAGGTACAAATAGGAACAAGGTGGAAAAACAAAGTGGCCAAAAACTATAGGTGACGATATTAATCTCAGTCATAATGAAATAATGGAGACCAAAGTAACAGGAATCATTCCCAGTGATCAGAAAGATAAAAACGGAAGCAAACTTGGTGACATTGAGTGTTGGTGGTAATGGGGGAGAGGGGAGATAGTTATTCTCATTCATGGTTCTGGGAAAAAAAAAACAACTCACTGCCCTCAAGTCAGATCCGACCTTTTCTTGGGGTTTCTGAGGTGATATCACTACGAAGTAGATTGCCCAATCTTCCTTCCGAGGAGTAACTGGTGGGTTTGAACCGCCAGCCTCCTGGTTAGCAGTCAATTGCCTTAGGCACTACACCACCAGAGCTCCCACACTAAAGTAGAGAGAACAGCAAAAGAAGTTTCATACACCCATCACCAAGCTTCAATAACGATCAACACTACCACTCTTGTCTTTTCGTGTTCCCCTACCGTCCTTTGTGGGGTGGTTGGTGTATTTAATTAATTTATTTGTGTATTTTAAAGTGAACCCCAGATACCATTTCATTTCAGATAATTTGGCAATAGATATCAAAGTAAAAAGTGGACTTAACCTTTAACCCAATAATCTCACTCCTAAAAATGGCCCCTAAGGCTGTAGTCCCAACAGTTCATCATGCTCTAAGTTTAGGGAAGTTCGCTACAGTATTCATGTCAAAGGCAAAACCTGGAAACCAGAGAGTTCATTGGTAGGGAAGGGGGAAATAAATCATCGTTCGTAGCCACAATGGAGTCAGGAGAAGGTGGTAGCTTTCCGGGAGAGATTAAGTGGGACACAGAGGTGTTAGGGATGAATACTATAACCTCTTTTGTGTAATAAAAAACCTGTATCAATGGACAAAAGGGGCTTTGGTGGCACAGTACCTAAGGCATTTGACTGTTAACCAGAGGGTTGGCGTTCAAACTCACCAGCCACCCCATGGAAGGAAGATGGGACAATCTACTTCTGCAAAGATTCACTGCCTTGGAAACCCAGTGGGGGTTGCTATGAGTTAGAATTGACTTGATGGCAGTGGGTTTGGTTTTATATAAATAAAACAAAATGCAACTCATTGCCATGGAGTTGGTCTGACTCATAGCAACCCCTCCTTGGGTTTCAGAGGCAGTATCACTACAAAAGTAGATTGCCCAACCTTCCTTCCGAGGAGTGGCTGGTGGGTTTGAACCGCCAGCCTTCTGGTTAGCAGTCAAATGCCTTAGGCACTACGTCACCACCAAGCAGATCATAGCAATGCTTGGATGACATTCAAGGCTACAGGATAAAGTCCATACTCCTCCTCACACCTGTCAGGCTGGTCTGCCTTCCCACCTCCATTCCAGCCCTTTCTCCCACTCACAGCCCCTATGAATTGGGCCAGAGGAACCGTAGCTCAACAAACTCCTCCTGGAAGTGGTTCCAGGCCAAATAATTTTGGGAAACACCAAGCACTTTGTCTCCTTCTTGGTGACCCACTGCACGTTAGCTTGGCAAAGGCTCTGGGAAGTGTGCAGTAAAACAACAACAAAAAACTGTTCGACAGGGACGTACCTTGTCCTGGCCGACAAGGCTGGTCTCGTGCTTCTCAGCCCTGGCTGCTCCTGGCACCACCAGGGATAGCCCTGGTACCTCAGGGTGCAGAGCCATTGCTCTGTGGGGTCACCTGCCCCTGCCTGACCTCATCTACCCTTCCCTCTCCCAAGCTCACTCCACCTCGGCCACACTGGCCTTCCTGTTTCTGGAATATCTTGGTCCAGCCTCAGGGCCTTTGCTGCACCTGTTCCTTCCGCCTGGAATGTTTTGCCCTGCACTCCCTGGCTCCTTCTTTAATTCAGTTTCCCCTCTGCATGTCATCTAGGAGAGGCCTTCCTTGCCCTCCCCCCCCCAAGCACTTACATGCCCCTCACATTTCCCCAGAGAACTCTTCACTCTCTAGTTTGTTTGTTCATTGCTTGTTTTCCCCACTAGATGCTCAGTGCTATCTCTTGTGTTTCTCACCATATTCCCCAGAGTCTAGGCCAGGGCCTGACATAGAGTTGTGCTTGACTTATGCATTTCCTTACAAGATCCATTTTCTGTGACACTCCCACTGCCCTCCCCCTAGAAATGCTGATTTAACTACTGGTCTCCTGGTGTTCCCCAAACACACAAGTGCCCTCCCACCTCTTCCTGGATGACTCCCCACCTCTGCCTCTCTGCCTGGCAAAGCCCTGCCCTGGCTTTGAAACCCAGCTTCCTCGACCCTCCCTGTGAAACCATCCTTGGCAGCCCTGCTGATGGAGTGGCTTCCTCCTTTGTCTTCCTGAGGTGCCTGTACACACAAAGCTTTATCACCACACAGATGCCATTGTGTTGTAATGAACTGTTTGAGCGTCTGTCTCTCCTCACCAGCCTGCACTCATTAAGGGCAGGACTTGGCTGACTCAGGTCTGAATTCTTGGCACCCAGTCCAGTGACTGCCATGTAATGAATGCAGTGAATGAGTCCTGGATGAAGCACAACTCTGGGCTTTTACTGCCTGTATCCATTCACTGAGCATCAGTTCAGCACCAACTGTGTACAAAGCACTGAGTCCAACCTTATAGTGGGTCCAGAGAAGAACAGAAAGCTCTATTTGGCTGTAAAACATGATGATTCTAGAAGGTGAACAGGTCCATTGCCAATGAATTCTAACACCAGGGAGAGTGGCAAGCACTGATTGGTGCCAGGATGGGCTAGGCTTGCATATTAATTTCTTATTGCTGCTATAACAAATTACCATAGATTTTGTGCCTTAAAGCAATGCAAACTTACTACCTTCCTCTTCCAGATGCCAGAAGTCAGACATGGGTTTCACAGGGCGAAAATCAAGATGTTGGCAGAGCTGCATTCCTTCTGCAGGCTCTCGGGGGAGAATTCACACCTTGCCTTTCCCACCTTCTAGAGCCGCCCACGTTCCTTGGCTTGTGGCTGCATCACTCTGATCTCTGCTCCCATCATCTCTTTCTCTGACTCTGACCCTCCTGCCTCCCTTTTATAAGGACCCTCGTGATTGCGTTAGAGCCAAACCAAGTAGTCCAGGAAAACCTCTCCATCTCAAGATGCTTGGTTTCATCACACCTGCAAAGTCCCTTTTGCCATGTCAGGTACCAAGGATTTAGATGAGAACATCTTTGGGGGCCACTATTCTAGGAGCTCTGGTAGCATAGTGCCTAAGGCACTTGACTGCTAACCAGAAGGCTGGCGGTTCAAACCCACCAGCCACTCCTCGGAAGGAAGGTTGGGCAATCTACTTCTGTAGTGATACTGTCTCGGAAACCCAAGGAGGGGTCGCTATGAGTCGGGTCTGACTCGACAGCACATAACAACAACATTCTGTGTAGCACACGGAGGGGGGATGGCATCACTGCTTTGGGAGGCACTGAGCCATTACAGAATCTGTGGTATATACAAAGCATGGTGCTAACTATTGTCATGTGTCATCATATGTAATCTTCATGTCTGCCTTGCCAGGTAAGTCTAGTACCCTCATGTAGCAGATGAGGGAGCTGAGGCCGAGAGAGAGAAGGTAACTTGGCCAAGGCCATCCAGAGTCCAGACTGAAACAAAACAAAACAAAAAACGATAGTGGTGAAATACATATAACAAAACATCCCAACCATTTTTATGTGCACAATTCAGTGACGTTAATAATGGTTAAGAGGTGATGGAGAAACTCAATATCTTCAGCCCAAACAAGGCCAGGAGCTGACTGTGGAACAGACCATCAATTGCTCATATGCAAATTCAAGTTGAAGCTGAAGACAATTAAAACAAATCCATGAGAGCCAAAATATGACCTTGATTATATCCCTCCTGAATTTAGAGACCATCTAAAGAATAGATTTGATGCACTGAACACCAATGACTGAAAACCAGAGGAATTGTGGGATGACATCAAGAATATCACCCATGAAGAAAGCTGTTGTTGTTGTTATGTGCCGTCGAGTCGGCCCCAACTCATAGCGACCCCTCCTTGGGTTTCCGAGGCAGTATCACTACGGAAGTAGGATTGCCCAACCTTCCTTCCGAGGAGTGGCTGGTGGGTTTGAACCGCCAGCCTTCTGGTTAGCAGTCAAGTGCTTTAGCCACTATGCTACCAGAGCTCCTATGAAGAAAGCAAGAGGTCATTAAAAAGAAAAGAAAGGAAGAAAAGACCAAAATGGATGTCAGAAGAGACTCTGAAACTTGCCCTTGAATGGAGAGTAGCTAAAGCAAATGGAAGAAATGACAAGATAAAAGAGCTGAACAGATGATTTCAAAGAGCAGCTCAAAAAGATAAATCCAATTACTATAATGAAATGTGCAAAGACCTGGAGTTAGAAAACCAAAAGGGAAGAACACGCTTGGCATTTCTCAAGCTGAAAGAACTGAGGAAATATTTAAGCCTCGAGTTGCAATATAGAAAGATTCTATGGGCAAAATATTGAATGATGCAGGAAGCTAGAAACAAGACAGAAGGAATACACAGAGTCACTGCACCAAAAAGAATTAGTTGATGTTCATCCATTTCAGGAGGTGGCATATGATCAAGAACCAATGGTACTGAAGGAAGAAATCGAGGCTGCACTGAAGGAATTGGCGAAAAACAAGGCTCCAGGAATTGACAGGATACCCAATGAGATATTTCAACAAACAGATGTGCCGCAGGAGGCACTCACTTGGTAATGCCAAGAGGTTTAGAAGACAGCTACCTGGCCAACTGACTGGAAGAGATTAATATTTGTACCCATTCCAAAGAAAGGTGATCCCACAGAATGTGGAAATTATCAAACAATAGCATTAATATCGCATGCAAGTAAAATCTTGCTGAAGATAGTTAAAAAATGGTTGCAGCAGTATATTGACAGAGAACTAGAATTACAAGCTGGATTCAGAGGAGAACGTGGAGCGAGGGATATGATTGCTGATGTCAGAAGGATCTTGACTGAAAGCAAAGAATACCAGAAAGATGTTTACTTATGTTTTTATCAACTATGCAAAAGCATTTGACTATGTGGACCATAACAAATTATGGATAACATTGAGAAGAATGGGAATTCCAGAACACTTGATTGTGCTCATGAGAAACCTGTACATAGACCAGGAGGCTGTTGTTCGAACATAATAAGAGGATAATACATGGCTTCAAATCAGGAATGGAGTGAGTCAGGGTTGTATATTTTCACCATATTTATTCAATCTGTACACTGAACAAATAATCTGAGAAGTCTGGCACAGGGCCGGGCAGTGTTTCATTCTATTGTATATAGGGTCGTTATGAGTCGGAGCCGACTCGATGGCATCTAACAACAACAACAACAACAACAACAATTATGGTCATTATTTGAGCAACCTTCCCCACCATCTGTTCCCATCACCCTTAACTGAAGCTCAGTGCTCCCTGAGCAATGACTCTTCCCGTCCTCCTTCCTTCCACTCCTGGGACCAAACCCAAACTTCACCCACTGCCATTGAGCTGAGTTGATTCCAAGTAATAGTGACCCTATAGGGCAGAGGGGCAGACTAGAACTACCTCATAGGGTTTCCAAGGCAATAAAACTTTATGAAGCAGACTACCTCATCTTTTTTCCACAGAGCGGCTGGTGGGTTCAAATTACTGACCTTCTGGTTAGCAGATGAGTGCTTTAACCATTACACTACCAGGACTCCTAGTCTAATCATGGTGACCAGTAATAAATTTTAGTCTCAGTTTGCCTATGCTGAATAGTCATATAAATAGGATCATGTAATATCTGCCCTTTTGTGTCTGACGCATTTTACTCAGTTAATGTTTTCATGGTTCATCCATTTTATGGTGTTAGTTATCAGACCTTCATTTCTCTTTACAGATGAATAACCTTCCATCGTACGCATAGACCACATTTTGTTTATCCGGACACTTGGGTTGTTTCTACCTTTTGGCTGTTGGGAATAATGCTTCAATGAACACTGATGTGCAAGTATCTGTTTGAGTCTCTGTTTTCTGTTCTCTTGGGTACGTACCCAGGAGTGGAATTGCTGGATCCCTGTTAATATTTTGAGGGGCCACTGCACTGATTTCCATAGCAGAGCCCAGACTTGACCTCAAGTTCTTGGACTTGGAGTTGTAGCTCTTTGCATGGCATTGTAAAGCCCTTATCATAGGTAATGTGAGGCCTGACCCCAGGGGACCTCAAGACCAGGAGCTGTGGTTTCCTCTCCATAAAACTTTGTGGATGAACACATATCACAAGGGAAATGTGAAATAACAGGGCTCTGGGCCCGGTTTCTGACGCAGAGGTGGGATGTATGTCTCTGTGTGTGTGTGTGTGTGTGTGTGTTGCAGGTGGGGGGTGGTGGGTTGCAGGGGTTCAGTGGACCGGCGCTTGCTTCTGGCTGGCTGTCCAGGCAGCTTCCTGGAGAAGGCAGGCCTGGATGGGGAGGACCTGGTGAGGACGGGGGCAGGGGTGGTGGTGGTGGAGTGTCACCTGGAGCACAGGAATGTTCTTGTCCTTCCTGCAGTTTTGCACTTGGAAAAGATCGACTACCTCCCCTCCCTGTGTGGACCTCCTGAGGTCCCCTCCCACCTTCCCAGGGCACATGACTTGCTGCTGTTTCAAGAAGCTCCTTCCCCTGACCCTCCCTGCCCTGTTCCCCCTCCCAGGTGGGTGATAGTGTGGTGGGCTCGGTGATCTGCACCAGAAAAAAAAGCCAAGACTGCCCCCCACCCCCACTGGCTGTGTCAGGTGAATCAAGCCATGCTCAGAGCAGCTGGAGTCACCCAAGGGAGACAGCCCTCACCCACACTGAGCTCCCAGTCTGAGGGAGTCTAAGGTCTGAGGACGGAGACCTGGCCCTCTGCTCTGAGGTCTGAGTGGAAAGATTTAACCCCTGCCCTGAGGAAGGGGCCAGTGGGAGGTGGGGAGACACAGCCCTTCCCTCCGGGAGCCTTGGCTCCGGTTCCCAGAGGGGACCAGAGGGTGCAAGTGAGTGTGAATTAATAGGGGGCAGCTTGGCACTCGGGGGGTGGAGAGAGAAGAGTAGAGGGGGTCTCATGGGGTGGGGCTGAAGGATCCCCGCAGGGTGGGTCTGGAAGGTGGGAAGGAGCCTGGAACCCCATTAGTGCAGGCCTCCTTAATCAGTCAAAAGGGCAAAGTGGGGAAGGGTGTGTCCTGGGCCTGAAAGGGGAGTCTACCTGAGCTGCTATAAGGGCAGAGGAGGGGAGGGAAGAGGAGGGAAAGGGGAGAGAGAGGGAGAAGGGGCAGAGGGAAGGGAGGGGTGGAGGGAGAGGAGGGGCGGAGGGAAGGGGGAGGAGAGAAAGAAGAGAAGGGAAGGGGCAGAGGGAGGGAAGAGGGGAGGATGGGAGGGGCAGAAGGCAGGAGGTGGGGGGCTGTTAACCTGGAGTCTTCCTGCAGGAACCCGCATATTTCCTACATGGGCCTCCTCTCTCTGGCCTGGCCTTCTCTTTCCGGACATTCTCCCCACTCATTCCCAGTCCTCCCTTCTTCTCCTTGCCCTTCTCTGAGTCCCATCTGTGGGCTCTGGCTTCTTTTTAGGGTGAGGCCCTGGGCTGCTGAGGTGGCTCTGCCTGGAAAGACAGGGTGTCTCTGGGTGTTCTAGGTCCGGGTCACCATCACCCCAGGTGATGGTTCCTGGAAAGTGGTCAGTGGGAGATGGCTGAATCAGCTTGTCCCAGAGGAGAGGAGTACCTGGCTGACCCCCAGGACTGCAGGGGGCACTGAGGCCCCTCTCCCCCTGGGAAGAGTTTCCCTAACTGGGAGAAGGTTGCCTGGAGCCCTAGGAATGTTCCTGCATCATCTAGGGCCTTGGGGAGGCAGTAGGTGGGGCCCGTTTGGAGCCAGACACAAACCATTAGTGGGTGGATCTGGGGTGTGGCCGCTGGGGCCTCAGGAAGAGGCGTGGAAAACAGACCTAAGGAAGATGGAGGATTCCACCTGAGGGCGGGGTGGCAGGTGTGGCTGAGGGAAGGAGGGCTAAGGGGATGGTTCTGAGGGGGATGCCTTGCCTGGGGTTGGGGAGTGCTTTGAGGATGATGTATGGGGTCGGGACCCATGAGCTCCTCAGTTATCCTACCCCAGGCGTAGTTTGTAGGTGAGAGGGGCTCAGTGTGCAGGTTAATGGAAAGGAGCTGGCAGGGGGCCCAGAGACAGAAACCTGGAGTGGAATGAGGGCCTTTGGGATGAAAGCTTTGGGGTCTTCTCCTCATAAGCCAAGCCAGGGTCCCAAGCTGGGAGCCTACCCCTGGGTTCCTGGGCCTGTTACTTCCACCTTACCTGATTCCGACCCTTTTTTTTGGTGGGCAGGGTGGGTGCCCATGCAATCCCCCATCTCTACTCAGCTCCATGACCCTAACAAGTCAATAAATACTTCGCTTATAGAGCACCCAAACTTGGCTTTGGGTAGAGGTGAGTGTGAGGGGAGATGGGCACTGCTGTAGGGGGTGATGATTAATGCTTGGGGGGCCTGGAGGAGCCAAGGTCAGCAGGGCAGACATGGCATAACCTTCAGCATCATTATGCATCCATTGAATACCAACTGTGTACTGGGCCCCTAGCTCATTCTAATCCTGGACCTTGCGTCACCCTGGCCCTGTTCAAATCCACAGCAGGGGCTATCCCTGCCCCACTGTCAAGCATAGACCCAGTGCCTATGGCTGTAGTCAAACCTGGGGTTGGCATGGAGGGCACTGGGGGATGTTGGGGATTTCCTCAGCCATCTCCCTGGGGCCTCTCTCTCTTGTCCGCCTCTCTCCCATCCGTACTTGACTCCCAGCAGCCCCTGGCACTGGAGTGAAGGAGCCATTTGGATCTCTTTCTCCTTTCCTTTTCCTCCTCAAAGTGGGCCATGCTGCTGACAGCTGCGGGAGCTGTGTATGGGGGGGGAGCTGTGGGCCTGGCGCTGTCCCTCAGGGCTGCCGGGGGCCCCTCCTTGCCAGGGGTGGAGGACAGGCCTGGACAGGAGGAGTCACAGCCCAAAAGACCTCTGTACAGCCCTCTGGCCAGCTTCTGCCAGGCCCTCCTCCCCCAGCAGGAAGAATGGAGCCGTGGGGCCCTGGCTCTGGGCCCTGCTTTGATGCTAGTCCTGCACCTCAGTTTCCTCACAGCAACATCGTGAGGATCTGATGAGGGCTGTTCCTGAAGGCTGTGGAGAAGGAATGGACCTTCTTGCCTTGGCCCAGGCTGAGGGGGAGAGGGAGGACCATGGCCTGTAGCCTGATGCCAGGAGCAGAGGGGCCATGGAGGCCAAATTGTGGAGGTGGGAAGTCAGGCCTTGGTCAGTTTGGAGGGAGGGAGAGAGGAAGGGAGATTGGTAAACAACTCTGTCCCTTCAAACTGGACTTCAAGACCAAGGTCTGGGGGCTTTGGAGGTGGGGCTCCCAGGCAGGGTGAGAGCTGAGGGCTCTAGGACAGGTCCTAAGTAGTGGGTGGGGTGCTCAGGGCCTGCCTACCCTCTCTAGGCCCCTGGCTGTATTCCAGATCCAGTGCTGGAAGGCAGGACAAGCCATTTTGGAACCCAGGCTAAAGCCTGGCTAGGGGGTGCCTGGTTGGTGGTTGTGGGAGGAGACCATCATTCCCCTGTGTGGGGGTCCTGGAGGGTGTGGCATGGGAAAGGGTCTTCACTTCATGTCCTTCCATGGAGGGTGACCACCTGTTGTAAACCCAGGTTCTAGTGTTCGCTCCCATCTGCTGCTTCCAAGAGTCACGACTGCCAGGAAGCCCTTCCTGATGTCTAAGCTCAATGAAATAGCCCTCATTGCCTGACCTTGGTCTCTAACTTTGGCTTTGAGCAGCCCCTGAGCAATCCACAGCCTTCACAAGAGAGGTGGAGGGAGCAGGATAAAGTCAAGGTTCATCCTCTTTGCTCTCATTCTCAGAGAGCTTGTGTTGGTCCCCTTCTTGGCCCTCTCCAAGGTGGAGGACACCTCCCAGTGGCGTGAGATCACCCCATTTCCAAGCAGAAAGTCCTTCCCGCAGTCTGGCCTCATCATAGGAGCCCTGGGCCACATGGAAAACTTGACTCCCTCCTTGTCCCCATGTGGGGCCAACAGCCCAGGCCACCCACATGCCTGGCACAGGTGCAGGCTCGCCCTTTCCTGCCCTGTCCCATGGGCCTAGCTTCCCCTAGGAGCTCCATACACAGACAGGCCTGGTGCAGATGCCAGAGTCCTGGCAGTACCTAAATCATTAGCGCCAGGGAGATTAGGCTGGTAATCTTGTTGGGCGGTGAGCAGTGCCAGCCACCAGGATGTGGGATTGGGCTGCTCCCTCCCAGGGGCGGCCTCAGGGTGTGGCGTGATGCTGTGGGGTCCTGGCTACACAAATTCTGCTTCTCCATGGCCTTCTCTGCACCTTTTCTGGGACCCCGTCTGGAGGGCTTTTCCTCAGGGACTGGGGGAATGAGTTGAGCAGTCTCCCCAACTCGCTTCTTCGTCTTCTCCCGCTACTAGTCTTAGACCCATTCCCACCCTGTGTTCACAGAAATGCCATGTCTTCGATAATATCAGGAGGCCCATTTTTCCAGAGCTTGACTGGATTCCAGATACCCTTTTGGACTCTGGAAGACAAGAGTGATCTCCACTTTACAAGGGGAGGGAACTGAGACACAGGAGCTGACTTGCCCTAAGGCCTTGTATCCAAAGCTCCCTCTGGTCAGGGGCCAGGTGTATTCCCTGCAGATATGGACAACTCCAAGGCCAAGGTTTGTGTCTCCCACTTCAGACTTGGGATAATCCCAAGACAGAGCTATGTCTACCTCCTCAGACTGAAAGTTCCCTCAGGACAGGAACTAAGTCTCACCCCTCAGAGAGAGGGGCTCCCTCAGGTCAGGGGCTGTGTCTCCCTCCTCAGACCAGGGGCTCCATCAGGGCCCCACTGTACCTAGGGTAGGGTGTTGGCCCTGAATCTCTCCACCCTCTCCCTGGGGCCCAGGAGTGCTGGGTGGGGGCCAGACAAGCCTCCAGGCTCCAGGCCTGTGGAGCCTTGTCCCATGCCCCTCCTGACTCCCTGGGCTGGGTTCTCCAGACTCCCCCCAAGAATGAGCTCAGCGGACTAATTGGGGCTGAGGATGGAGGATCACCCTACCCCGGGGCTGCAGCTACCAACACCACCTTTGTTTCTGAGTAGACAATAGGCCCTGAAGTGTCCACTGTGCCCAGGCCAGGCTCGGCATGGGGGGGCCTGGGGGTTCACTCAGCATGTCCAGCCTGAGCCCCAGGCCCTATGTGGCTGGTACATAGACAAATTACATGGTTGGGGTTTTGGCTCTGACTTCAAGGTCCAGGGGCCCAGCCCCTCTGTGGCCTGGCTATAAAGGGCTGCCCGGGGTCTTGGTCTAGACCAGATCCTGCATCTGACCTGTGGACACCATGGCCGCCACCACCACCAGCATCCGCCAGTTCTCCACCTCGGGCTCTATGAAGGGCGTGTGTGTGCCTGGCGGAGGTTTCTCCCGAATGTCTTCGGTCCGTGTTGGGGGTGCCTGCAGGGCCCCTAGCCTCCTGGGAGCCAGCAGCTGTGGCAACATGTCGGTCGCCTCATCCCGCTTCTCAGCAGGCTTGGGTGCCAGCTACAGCAGTGGCTACACCTGCAACCTGGGCGGGGGCTTTGGATCCAGCTTTGGCGTGTCGGACGCCCTGCTCGGGGGCGGTGAGAAGGAGACCATGCAGAACCTCAATGACCGCCTGGCCTCCTACCTGGAGAAGGTGCGGGCCCTGGAGGAGGCCAATGCTGACCTGGAGGTGAAGATCCGAGACTGGTACCAGAAGCAGGGCCCCAGGCCTGCCCAAGACTACAGCCACTACTTCAAGATTATTGAAGACCTGCGGAGCAAGGTGTGAGCTGCCTGCCCTTTGCTCTCTGTCCTCTGACCTTAGACTTGCTTATGACCCACTCCATCCCTACTTTGTACCTATGCAAACATCTCTCCCCAGTGCTAGACCTCCAATGTTAATTAATTCACTGCCGTGCCAATCCCTGGTCCCAGGCCTGGAGGACATCTGTGCAGGGAGGTTGTTTGGAGTTCTCTAGGAGGACAGACCCCTCCCTTTTGAGGGTAGCATATTTGGAGGTAGGAGATGGAGGAGTAGGCAAAGAGGACTTCACCTTGAAGGCCAGCCCTCTGGGTATGGAGAATAGCATGGGCAAAGGCATATAGGTGGGAGAGGTTTGGGAGATTGGAGATGAGGCTGGAACATCTCCTTCCTGTCATTCCACATCCCTGTGGGTCTGCCCTCCTGCCTGCCTGACTTCTTTCACACAGTCCTCCTGGACGAATGGCACTCACTTCTAATTCCCAGGATACAAGGTGAACCCTTTTGCACTTTGAGGTTCAGCTTGTATCCTGTTCATTGTGCTAGTTTCCCCACACCTGGCATGTTCTCATGGCTGCTTTGTTGTGTGTCCCCCTCACTCCTCTATGATGGTCACTCTGAGTTTCCTGAGGGCTGGGGCCTTGTCTCTCCTTGTAGACTGGGGGACCCTGAGGGTAGGAGCTGTGTCTATGCACTTATACTGGAAGATCCCAGGGAAAGGCATTTTGCCAACTTAGTCTGTTAGAGGAGACAATACACACAGACACATAGACACAGCCAGCCAGCCAGCCAGCCAGACACACTCGGTCACTTATGACCTCTAGGAACAGAGCTTGGCTTTCTGTGAATGTAGGCACCTGGGTCTTCTGCATGAACTCAGCCCTAGGGGAAGGTCCCAGAGTACTATAGCCCGCAGAGGTGAGTGAGGAGTTAAAGAGACCAATAAAGTCAGGCTTGGGGGACCTGGGCTGGATGGAAAGCCAGTCCTGGCTGCTGGGCTCTGAGGGGCTCTATCTGCTCCTGCCCAGGACCTCCACCAGGCAGGGAGTTCCTGCACCTTCCCCTGGAAGCCAAGGCACTGGGAGTGCCAGATCAGATAGGGAACTTGGTCGGGGGAACCCAGGGAACCCTGGTGAGTCAGGGCTCCCAAGGTCTGGGGTCAGTTAGTACCTCCCCACCAACCCCCTGTTGCCCCAGGCCTCTGCTCCTCTAAGTCACCCTCACCCACTCCCCTGAGGTTTCACAGCCACCCTCACTGAGCCCTATCAACCTATCAATCCTATGGGGAGGTGGTGGGGGTCTGTGTAGCCTGCAGAGGAATCTAATGAGTTCTAGGATGGTGACAAACTGGCCCTCAGGTCAGTCTGTAAAAGGGGAGCTGGGTCTGATCCAGGGGACTTCATAGACCTTAGCACCCTGAGTGGGGTCTGGGAGGGGCTGCCATGGCCCTGGACCTTTTGGAGGGGCTGAGTGGGGCTGTTTGTACCCACTGGTGCAGCTCCCTTTAGTGTCTCTGACACTTCAGCCCTCAGCCCTAAAAAAATCTCCAATTCTACCCCTCTTATGGCCACCTCCACCCAGCGACCTTTCTGCTCCCTTCTGCCCTCTTCCCTTATCCCACGGCCCTTGACCTTTATTGAGGACAGTGACCTAACCAAACCAAACTCACTGTCATTGAGTTGATTCTGACTCATAGCGAGTCCCATTAGGTTTCCAAGGCCATACATCTTGATGGAAGCAAACTACCTCATCTTTCTTCTTGCAGAGCAGCTGGTGGGGTTGAACCACTGAACTTTTGGTTAGCAGCCAAATGCCTTCACCAATGCACCACCAGAGCTCCTTTCTAACAGTGACAACAGAGTAATACTAACCAACCCTGTGTTCCCTCCGGAGCCTATGTGTTCCAGAGTTCTCATTTAAACCTTCTGGATGACACTGTGAGAAAAGAAAACTTTGTCTTAGGTTTGAAGTGGGGCCAGTCACAACCTCATTAATTGTATAATTAATCACTTAATGAAACCATTGTCACCCAGGGGCTGACTTCCAGGGCTGAGGAGGCTGAAGAGAATGAGGCAGACATGGGCCCTGCCTCCGCCAGAGCTCAGAGGCCAGGGGAGGAAACTATCATAAGAATCATAGAAATAGGTGTAAAGCTGCCTAGGGGAGGAGCACTATGACAGAGAGATGGGCAGGGAGATGCAAGGTGGGGCAGGGAGGAGAGACCTAGACAGGGAATCCAGGAAATCGAGGAGGGCTTCCTGGAGGAGGTGGCAAGTGAGCTGAGAGGTGACTTTAGTTGGGGAAGAGGGAGTGAGGTCTATGGTGGGAGGGAGGGGGGCACATGGGTCTCTCTCCTGGCATCATGGTTCCTTATGGGTGGGTCTCATGGCCCCACCACCCTATGAAACCTCTGAGCACCTTAGCTGCGTCCCTGAAATTTCCAGCAGGGTAATCAGAGGAGGAAGGAGTGCTGGCGGAAAAACGGATAAGTGCTTGACTACCAACTGAAAGGATGGGTGGTTCAAACGCACCCAGTTGTTCCATGAGAGAAAGGCCTGGCAATCTGTTTCCGTAAAGAGTCCAAAAACCAAACTCATTGCTGTTGAGTCATTCCAACTCCGAGTGACCCTATAGGACACAGTAGAACAGTCCCATAGAGTTTCTAAGGCTGTAAATCTTTATGGAAGCAGACTGCCACATCTTTCTTCTGTGGAGCGGCTGGTGATTTTGGACTGCTGACTTTATGGTTAGCAGCCAAGCGCTTTAACAATTGTGCCACTAAGTTTCCTTTTACAGCCTAGAAAACCCTATGGGCAGTTCTATTCTGTTACATGGGGTCACTACAAGTGGGAATTGACTCAATGGCACTTAAAAACAACATCAGAGGAGGCGTCCATAGGTTTGCTCTGGTCCACTCCCCAGAGAGCTGCAAAGGTGTTGGGGGCTGCTCTCTGGGGCCACCAGGGGTATTTGCTCACAGAGCCTGCCGCCTCCCCCAGATTCTGGCAGCTACCATTGACAACGCCAACTTGGTGCTGCAGATCGACAATGCCCGCCTGGCAGCCGATGACTTCCGCACCAAGTGAGTCTGGGCCCCGGGACTGCCCCAGGACTGCCCCATTAAAGACAATGGTGTGTGCATGAGGGGGTGTCCACAGGGCAGTCCATGGCTCACGCCTCTGCCTGTCCCAGGTACGAGACGGAGCTGAACCTGCGCATGAGTGTGGAGGCCGACATCAACGGCCTGCGCAGGGTGCTGGACGAGCTGACCCTGGCCAGAGCCGACCTGGAGATGCAGATCGAGAGCCTGAAGGAGGAGTTGGCCTACCTGAAGAAGAACCACGAGGAGGTGAGGCCAGCCCAGAAGGCAGCGCAAAACCTGTCCGGAGGTGGGGACTCCAGAACCTTCTTAGGCTGGGGCCATGCTCTTGGTCCAGTTTCCATCGCTGGTGGGTTTCTGGCCTGATCCTAGGAGACCCTCAGAGGGCCCAGGATGAGGCCTTTCCAGGGGCCTCTTTCCCCAAGATACTTCCCTTGTTCCTTGAAGGAGGCTCAGTTACTGGCAATTAACTCTTTAATGAGCCAATCAGTCCCAGAACATATAATGCTAATTAGTTTAATTAATTATAGTGATAGTAATAACAACAACAAACATTTGCCCAGTTACAAATGATTCAGAGCAATTATCTCAGCTGATACCGACAACGTCGCTGGGAGGAGGAAGCTCCCCTTTTTCACCAGTGAAGAAACTGAAGCTTGGGAAGACCACATGATGTATCCAAGGCCACATGGGGCCTTCCCCCAGGTCTGACCTATATCCACACTCAGGTCCAATGCCACCTCTCTACCATCTCTCCCACGTCCATTTTTCAGAGAGTTCTGGGTCCCAGAGATCCTAACCAATGGATGGGGACTCAAGGACCAGGTGGGGCCCAGTAAGGCCTATATTCTGTCCTGGTGGCTTCCTTCTCAGCAGACCCCTGGCTGACCTGAGCTAGGGGTGCCTATGCCAAGTAGCAGGACACCCAGAAAGTGTTTCTACTTGGCTTTGAGGCTGGTCCTATGGCTCTAAACTGCACCATTCTTCTGCCCCCAGTCACCAGGCTTTAACCTTCCAAGCACACCTGACTCAGCTGATGCCAACATGGATATCATGCCGTGTGGCAGGCAGTGGGGAACCGGGCAGGTGGTCAGGGTGGTGAAGGAGGTTGTCCTTGTTGTCACCCACCGTCATGGGGAGCTATTATTGTTCTCTTGGGCCCCAACACACATTAAGGATGGGTGAAGTCTGCCTCCAGCTCCCAGTATGTATTAGGGAGATCGACACATCCACCAACATCCACCTTCACCTTCAGGATGAGGAGCTGCTGGCCTCCCCTGTCTGTCTGTTATCATATGTGTCTCCCAAGGGTAGAGAAGGCAGACCCCACCCTCTCCCCCGTACAGCCCTGTGTGAGCTTCCTCTCTCCTCTCTGCCTAGGAAATGAATGCCCTTCGAGGCCAGGTGGGCGGGGATGTCAGTGTGGAGATGGATGCTGCCCCTGGCGTGGACCTGAGTCGCATCCTCAACGAGATGCGTGAACAGTATGAGAAGATGGCGGAGAAGAACCGCAAGGATGCCGAGGACTGGTTCTTTAGCAAGGTGGGTGGCCATGAGCGAGCAGGTGTGCACACATGTAGGGACGTGTGCTGGGTGCAGGCTGGAGCCTGTGTCCCAGCTGGAAGGACCTTTGGAAACCAGTTGGACCAAGCAAAATAGGAGGTTTAGGGAGGCCTTAAGCTCCACAACCCTTCACTGTGGCCTGGGGATAGACCCAGGTCTCCAAACCCCAGTGGTCTGGGGCTTCTCCCACAGCAAGTGTTTGTAGTTATGTGTGTGTTTGCATGTATAACTCATTCCGTTAGTACTTACAAACTAAGCATCTACCACGTCCCAGGGACAGCCACAGACACAAAAAGAAATAAAACCCAGTCTCTATCTTGAGGTGCTTTTAGCTCAGCAGGAATAAGGGATGCAAGTCACCGCAGAGCGGGGTGAATTCCCCTCAGCCCAGTGAGGGTCCAGTATGTCCTTGTGTGTGTGTGTGTGTGTGTGTGTGTGTGTGTGTGTGTGTGTATGTCTCTGGGGACCCGCAGAGGCCAGAGAAGGCTGGAGGCAGCCTTTCTGGGAGGTAAGGGCTCCCAGATGGCCCCTATCTTCCACACCCCCTCCACAAGCCTCCTCAAGCCCCTGTGTCTGCCCTGCCTTCTAGACGGAGGAGCTGAACCGGGAGGTGGCCACCAACACGGAGGCCCTGCAGAGCAGCAGGACAGAGATCACTGAGCTCCGCCGTACGGTGCAGAACCTGGAGATCGAGCTGCAGTCCCAGCTCAGCATGGTAGGGCCTCCGCCCCCTCCCTGCCTGGCACCCGGCACCCCAGGCCAGCCCAGCCAAGTAGACCCCCACTCAGAGAGACAGAGACCTCCCTGCCCAGCCCGTCCCTTCCCTCAGTGACACAGGCCCCTCGGGCCCAGTTACTGCCCTTTGGTGCTCCGCTGTGGGCAAGGGTCCCAGGAGGGGGTCTCACGGCCACCTACTGACCTGCAGAAAGCGTCTCTGGAGGGCAGCCTGGCGGAGACCGAGGCACGCTACGGGGCCCAGCTGGCTCAGCTGCAGGGGCTCATCAGCAGCATCGAGCAGCAGCTGTGTGAGCTGCGCTGTGACATGGAGCGCCAGAACCACGAGTACCAGGTGCTGCTGGACGTGAAGACGCGGCTGGAGCAGGAGATCGCCACCTACCGCCGCCTGCTGGAGGGCGAGGACTCCCAGTGAGTGGGGGCCCTGCGCGAAAGGGGCTGGGGGACTCTGGAGCAGAGAGAACAGCACCAGCCAAGGCTCAGAAGTGTGAATGAATGTACTTAGGGGGGTGGCTGGGAAACGTGACACAACTGTGGGGGTTTTGCAGGAGGTGAAACTAAGAATAGCTGCTGGGCGGTGATGCCAGGAGCCTGGAATGCCACGGTAAAGCGTCTGGGCTGGATCGTGCAGGCAATAGGGAGCCACGGAAGGCTTCTGAGTGGAGGAGGATGTTTTAGAAAGCTCACTCTGGCTGTGGAGGGGTCAGGGTGGGGTCAGGGAGGCCTATCAGGAGGCTGGAAAGTTGGTGGTGCCCACGGAAGATATCTGATAGCAAGAAACTGGGGGATCGGATGCCTGGACGTGGGGGTGGGGGCAAGTGTGACTCCTGGTCAGGACTCAATAAATGCTAAGTGAAGTCAGGAAGGAGAGGCTAAGAAGGACTCAGGTTTCTGGTTTGGGTGGCTGGGTGGTTGGTGACATCATTAACCAGCACATGATAAGGAGCAGGGTGAGTGGACATCTGGGGGTTGGGAAGTTTGATCAGGGCCCTGGTGGGAAGGGCTGACAATGTCCTGGGTCACTATGCTTAGTCACACACTCCAGCTGCATGCTCCTTAACAAGGGACAAGTCTGTCTATAGTCTTAACCACAGTCTTTCTTGCTTTAATTGAGTTTATTTGTTGGGGCCTTTAGGATATGAAAAACTACTTGCTCAGCTTCTTGTAAATCCCTGGTTAACAACCATTAGGTGCAGCCGGGCTTTCCCTTGGCCTGTCCCCGCTCCCCTACTCCTGCCCCGTGCCCTCTGATCCTCTGGGGGGTTGCCCTTCTTTTCCCCTGTACCCCCAGCTTTGATTTCTTTCCCATTTGCTGGAACCTTTCTCCCCTCCCACCCTGGGCCTCCCAGCTGCTCCTTCTCCCTAGAGTGCTCCCAGAGGCTGGGCTCCTAGCTGGCATTCTTGGGCTGACAAGTCCCCTCTCCCTGCAGCTTGGCGACCCAGTACTCCTCATCCCTGGCCTCGCAGGCCACCCGGGAAGGTAAGAGGCCGCTGTTTCCTGTCCATATCCAGAAGGAGAGGCAGAAGCTGAGGACTCCCCTGTGGGGGGGACCTGGGGAGGTGAAGGTGGGGTGGCAGGATGGGAGTAGGGGCTCTGGCCTGAGGCTTCCTGTGCGCCCTCCTTGACTGCCTGCAGCCACGGTGACCAGCCGCCAGGTGCGCACCATCATGGAGGAGGTCCAGGACGGCAAGGTGGTCTCCTCCCGTGAGCAGGTGCATCGCTCCACTCACTGAGGAGGCTTTTGGAGAGTGATGGCCTAGCCTGAGGGTCCAGGAGCAGCTCTGGCCTCCAGCTCCCCATGTGCTACTGCCCTGAGTGCCAGCCTGGGCCCCTGCCCCTGAGAGATTGCTTTTCTGTATCTGTTTTCTGCAGCCCCTCACTGAGGGGACCCCCAGCTTTCCCAGTGACAGCTATTAAAGCTTTGCTGATGTTCCATGCCTTGTGTGGTCTACTCATTGGCTTGGGGCAGTGTGGGCTGAGGGAGGGGGATTGGGGAGGAGGAGAGTTTGCTGAGCATTTGGGTATCACCTTGTTCCCTGCCAACCTGCTTTGCCCACCCCATCCATCCTGGGGCTAGTGGGAGGGCAAGAGGGAAGGAGGCAGAAGGAGGTGGAAGGATTGAAGGTGGAGGGACGAGACAGCCAGTCTGACTGGGAAAGTTTCTGAGAGTTGGCCCCTGGCTCCCTGTTGCCTGAGGCTGGTCCCTGGGAAGGCCCCATAGCCTCTTGGGGACCACGCCTGCTACACAGAGGGCTGCCAGCCTCAGCCCTGGCCTGGATGGGGTTCGAGAGCAGAGGGAGAAAGGCTGGGCTGTGGGCTTTCTGAGGGAGTGGTCAAGGGCATTGATGAATGAGAGGGGGTGGCGCAGAGCAGCCTCCAGGGAAGCCAGACCGGCTCTGCCTGGCCCGGGGTGTGTGTGTGGGGTGGGGTGGCCACCTGTGCGTGTGAGTGTGGGGGGCATCCTGTTTGCTTTGGTGGCTTGGCAGCTGCCGGGCTATTGGAGAATCTCTCTTGTGTGCTAGTGGGGCTGTCTGGGCCTGTCTGGGAGGTGGAAGCCATTGGCAGCCTGAGACAGGACCACATTCCGCCCACAGACCTGTTGAGACCCTGGGTCCCAGGGCCTGGCTTGAGGTGGTGGGCAGGGCAGGGTGGGGCCGTGGGATGGGGTAGGGCCCACCCTGAGGAGCCACATCGGGGTGCTGATGGGGTCTCTGAGGGGAGGCTGGGGATGGGAGAGAAAGCTAAAATTCTGGGATTTCAGCTCAGAGCCTTTTCTTGGATAAGACCCTTTAGACTTCCAGCTGAAACGACCCTGACCTCACCCTGAGGCTTCTTACACTGAGGGGTCAGGAGGATGGAAGAGGGCCCCTTACAGTTCACAGCTCTTACAGTTTCCCCTTCTCCACAATAGCCCCCCCCAACCGCTCAGTTGCCCATCCTATAGCTAAGCACCTCCTTACCCCCCTCAGCCCAGGAACACCCACCTTATAAAGGAAGTCTAAAATGAGAGACTAGGCTTTCAGGGGTCCTAAGGACAGGGACAGGATAGAACATTGACCAGAGGGAACCTTAGCCCCTGGAGAGGGTCCCTGGGTGTCAAGGTTCTGCACTGGGACTACTAGAGTGGCCTGGGTCCTTGAGGGTGGGCTGTGGCACGGTAGGATGAAGGCTGTAGCCCTGCCAGCTAGTTCCAGAACTAGGTGGGTAGCGAGTGCATTGCATCCCCACGCTAGCCTCCATGTCCTTACCTGTCAAATGGGCTAGCAGTGATCTGAGGCCTGATGGGGTTAATGTGTGGTGCGGTGGGCCTGATGGGGTCAGGCCCAGTTTCTCCAGGGTGGGCTGGGGCCTAGGTCCTCTCTGCCCAGCACTCTGCCAGGGCCAGGACCATGTGTGGCGTGGTGTACGGTGAAGAAGAGCAACCTTAGGCTGGGGGCTGCCTGACCAGTTTCCCCACCAGAAACTGGCAGGTCTGGCTGAGGTGCACTGCCTGGGAGGGCCCAATGACAGTGACGTCCTACCGTCTCCTCTTCTCCGTATTAGGTCATGGGAAAGCGTAGCCCGGGGGCCTACCTGAATCACAGTGACATCCTAAGTGGCCTGAGATCAGAGACACGTACATGCAGATGCCCTCCTCGGGGTTTCTGGAGAAATGAGGCAAAGCCCTGGTGGGGGGAGCACAGCCGCCTGGGAGCTGGCAGGTGGCCAGCGGTGATGAAAGCCAAGGGGAATGGAAACAGAGGATCTGGCCTGTTGTAATTGTTACGCCCACTTATCGTCTATAAAGGCAGCAGGCGAGCCCCGGCAGCAGCACACACCTTGGGGCCTTTCTCTTCCTATCGAGACAGCCACCTTCTTGCTCAGTGCCTATCACCACCGCAGCCATGACCACCACCATCCGGCAGTTCACCTCCTCCAGCTCCATCAAGGGCTCCTCGGGCCTGGGAGGCGGCTCCCGCACCTCCTGCCGGCTGTCTGGCAGCCTGGGTGGAGGCTCATGCCGGTTGGGGTCTGCCAGTGGCCTGGGCAGCGCCCTCGGAGGCAGTAGCAGCTTTTCCGGCTGCTACAGCTTCGGCGCTGGCAGTGGCTATGGTGGTGGCTATGGTGGTGGCTATGGCAGCAGCTTTGGGGGCGTTGACGGGCTGTTGGCAGGAGGAGAGAAGGCCACCATGCAGAACCTCAATGACCGCCTGGCCTCCTACCTGGACAAGGTGCGTGCCCTGGAGGAGGCCAACACCGAGCTGGAGGTGAAGATCCGTGACTGGTACCAGAAGCGGGCCCCGGGACCTGCCCGTGACTACAGCCCCTACTACCAGACCATCGAAGACCTGAGGAACAAGGTGGGGCCTACTAGTGGGAGAGGGCCCATGAGGACATGACTTCTCCCTCATCTCCAGTCTGGGGGCTCCCCTGAGCTGAAGGCCATTTGGTTTGGGCTTGGCCTCTGGGGGCCCACCTTGGGGCCTTATGTGGGCCCATGACCTGCTCTTTGAGGGGCAGTGGCTGAGTCAAGGGTGAGCAGGCCTCTGGAGCCCCTTTGAGCCTCAGTTTCTCCATTTCAGCCACCTCGTGTGGTTGTGGCTAAGATGGGAGGATGCATATGGAGGGCTGGGCCTGGGGGTGGCTGGGTACCTGGAACTTCTGCCCTTTGGAGCACTGGTCAGCAGGAGAGGGACTTGGGGCATTGGGGAGGCAGAGGGACTCAGTGAGCTCCTGACAGCATCTGCTGGGAGGAGGTGACAGGTGAGAGATGGGACCTCAGGGCAGAGAAGGCCTCTTGACCTTATTTGGGGATTTTTCAGGCTTCCCCATTCCTCTTGCTGACCTTCAAAATTGGGGCTCACTCCAGGGTGGGTTTACCTGCTGGAGCCTGGCTTGGGCTTAGCTGGGTTCCTGTCTCCTAATTTGGAGCCATTGCTTAGTGAGCCTCCTTTAGTTTCCCTTTTGGGGAGCTTCTCAGGGGCACCATCCCCCCCTCCCCTCACCCTGACTAAAATGAGGGGATTCCCACATCTGGAATTCTGGAACTGCTTCTTACTCCAGAGTGTTCGGGAATTTTCCTCTGGCTTTCCTGGCACTTCCAGCCCCATCCACCTCTCCTTTGAGTCAGAGCCTGGCATGGGGGTCTTTGTGGGGGAGGCAAGTCCTGGGGGGGCGAGGGGTGGCAAGCAAGTTTGAGCTCATCACAGTCCTGCTCAATCCGCCTCTGCCAACAATTACAGCTCAGGTGAAGGGTAAAGGAGGGTGGGAAGGGGAGGGCTGTAGGATGAGGCAGTCACATCCTGGCCCCTAGGCATGGAAACCCACCTCCTGACCCTGGTTTGGCTGAGCTTCCCAACCCCATGACCTGATTGCTCTCCCACCTCGCAGATCCTCACAGCCACTGTGGACAATGCCAACATCGTGCTGCAGATTGACAATGCCCGTTTGGCCGCGGATGACTTCCGCACCAAGTGAGTTCTGGTGCCAGCCTTGGGTAACCCGGAAGGCTGGGGAGGAACTTGGGGCATTTTCCCCCACCCTGGACTCCTCTGCTGCCTTTTCCTTTGGAGTGTGTGGCAAGTTCAGGAGCTGGGGCTGGGAAGTTCTGGGAGCTGCTAAGAGCTGACCCTTGGTCAAGGAAGAGGTGATCTCATCAACCTTGAAGTCTTTGGGCTTAGTCAGGTGATGCAAGAGAGGAAGGGAAGCGGAGATGAGAGAGTAAGGATGATGTGTTTCCATTCCTCCTCTTCCCATCCCTGCATGGTCTTAGACTGGGGGTGGATTACACAATAAGCAAGGTTAGCTTGTGCTTACTTGCTAATCTGTAGTGAACATTTTCACATGTGATGTGATGAAACCCATGTAAACAGTTCACTACAGATTAGTAAGTAAGTACAAGTAAGCCTGTGCTTACTTTTCTTACTGGGTACTCGGTCCCTGTCAGGGACTATAAATTTGAGAAGAGGCTTTGATTCTATAGGAAGTGCAATGGATTTGGGAGAGACACAGATGCCAGCCATAACTAGAAATGAAATCTTGGATGTGGTGAAAAAATGTGAAAATTTTCACTACAGATTAGTAAGGAAGCCCAAGGAGCCCATCCTTACTTTGCTTATTGGGTAATCCAATACTGCCTTAGACACCTCTGTTGAGGCAAAGGCAGGATGAGAAGCCAGGACCTGCTAGAAGCCTGGACTGATGTCTTGGTTCTGTTGCAGGTTTGAGACAGAGCAGGCCCTGCGCGTGAGCGTGGAGGCCGACATCAACGGCCTGCGCAGGGTGCTGGACGAGCTGACCCTGGCCAGAGCCGACCTGGAGATGCAGATCGAGAACCTCAAAGAGGAGCTGGCCTACCTGAAGAAGAACCATGAGGAGGTGAGAGTGGGGAGGCGGGTCAAAGAGGCTGCAGACAGATGGTGATGATCTGGGGCTGGGCCAAGGCTGAGGTCGTGAGAAGAGTGCATGTGCACAGGGCTGGTCATCTTCCAGGGCTGCCCTGTCTGTGGGGCCCTGGCCCCTGGGTGTTGGGGCAGGACCAGGGCCAGAAGCCAGCATTCAGGGCAGCTTCCTCCACACCACTTCTCAGCATCTGGAGAACATTCTAGGGGTCAGCAGAAACCTCCCCTGGCCATCCTGGCCTCCCTAACAAGGATGGGGTATTAAGTCAGCAGGTTCTTTCTTGCTCTAGTTCAAATCCTAGAATCTGAGCCCCACTTAAAAGTTTGGGAATTAGATAGCAAATCCTGGTGGCACAGATCTAAGAATTACACTTCATCCTTTCAGGGCCCTCAGTCTAATGGGGCAGACATAATTCTTGTCTGCACTGAACCCCCAGTCTGATGGTGGAGGCAGTGTCCATACAGACAAACAAAAAATCATTAGGAGGGTTGGGGGTAGAAGGTGTCCAGAGTATACCTGGAGAATTAGAATTGGTTCCACAGCCTAGTTTCCACCAGAAAATTCCAGAATCCTTGCCTGGGAAGGGTTGGAAGGAAGGAATCAGGACAGGCCCAGATGCCCATACCTGCAATCCCTTTCTTCCACAGGAGATGAACTCCTTGAGAGGCCAGGTGGGCGGTGAGATCAATGTGGAGATGGATGCTGCTCCTGGCGTGGACCTGAGCCGCATCCTTTCTGAGATGCGTGACCAGTACGAGAAGATGGCAGAGAAGAACCGCAAGGATGCTGAGGACTGGTTCTTCAGCAAGGTGGGTGCTGCTGTGGTCAGAAGCCTCTCCCAGGGGCTGGGGGTGCAGGAGCTTGACCTCCAACGTAAGCCTACTGCTTTGGCATCTTAAGGGTGTCCAGTCCTCAGAGAACTGCAGGGCTCCTAGGGCATCAGGGTCGCCCATTGCATCAACAGGCCTGGAGGTCTGGAGCATGGGTGAGGAGGTGGGGAGCCTACCCTCTGAAATGAAGGCAGAGAGCTGCCAGGGGCAGCTGGGGAAGGGCTTTGCCTTCTCCCTTGAGGAATCAGGAACTAGCACTAAGGACCAGGTTACAAGTGGTGGCTGGTTCTCAAGTTCCCTATTCCTGTTCCTGTTCTTTGCACTTGTAGGGATTAATGATAAAAACATTCTGAAGGGATTGTTCCTGGACTTTGGGAAATGGGAAGCTGGCGAAAAGGCCCTTTTCTCCACAGCCAGGTTTGGGAGGAAGATCAAGAGGCCCAAGGGATGGTTAGAAGTAAGGGAGATAGCCATGGCAGGAGTATCACTCGGGAACAGCCGCAAGTGCCTGTTTGGGTCTAGATGGCGGCCTGGGCTGAGTATATGGAGGCCATGGGGGGTCTTCTGACTTGGGGAAGGGATCCCATCTCATGCTGCCTGTCCTTGTGCCCTGTCTGCAGACAGAGGAGCTGAACCGCGAGGTGGCCACCAACAGTGAGCTGGTGCAGAGTGGCAAGAGTGAAATCTCCGAGCTCCGGCGCACAATGCAGGCCTTGGAGATTGAGCTGCAGTCTCAGCTCAGCATGGTGAGAGGGTTACTGAGCGTGGGAGGGGCCTGGACCTAGGAGGGGGCCCTGACCACCCTCACTGAACCCTGGTCTTCTCACCGTCCCACAGAAAGCATCCCTGGAGGGCAGCCTGGCAGAGACAGAGAACCGCTACTGCGTGCAGCTGTCTCAGATCCAGGGCCTGATTGGTAGCGTGGAGGAGCAGCTGGCCCAGCTGCGCTGTGAGATGGAGCAGCAGAATCAGGAATACAAGATCCTGCTGGACGTGAAGACCCGGCTGGAGCAGGAGATCGCCACTTACCGCCGCCTGCTGGAGGGCGAGGATGCCCAGTGAGTGGGGGTCCAGGCCAGGGCTAGGGCCCTCTGGGTTGGGTGTGTGTGAGGGTCTTAGACCCACATCTAATCTCCTCTCTCTCTCTTTTTTCACAGCCTGACTCAGTACAAGCCCAGAGAACGTAAGGATCGTGGGGGCAAAGGGCTGGGGGTGTGCAGGGTGGGCAACCTATCTGCACATTCACAATACTGGGGTGGATCCTTGCCTGGGGTGACCCAGGATCTCCAGAAAATGATGGCTGATTCATCATGGGGACAGAATCCTATTGGGGCTCAGGGTTGATGCTCAGGGGAAGGATCAGATGAGGCAGACACTGGTCAGATGGGAGGGGGACAGAGGAATGGTCTTTGTCCTGTAGATTCTAGTCTGATGGGAGAGACATCATCTTGGCTCTAGAGACTTTCATCTGATGGGGAATAGGAACATGAATTTATAAACTTTTCTCTTGAGATCTGGACAGATAGGGCAAAACCTATCCTGTCCCTGGGGACAGTAGTCTGATGGGAGATAGGTACATGGTCCTTGTCTTGCAGATCCCATTCTGATGGGGAGAGATATGATTCAAGTCCTGGGGTATCTCGTCTAATGGGAATGACCTTGTTCTCATTTTTGAGATCGCAGTCTGATGTGGGAGACAGGAGCATAGTCCATGCCTTGGTGACTGCAGGGAAATGGAGGCAGACCTCAGTTTGTGTAGTTCCCAGTCTACATGGTCCCTCTCTTGCAGGAGAACACAGTGGGTCAGAATCAAAGAACCTCCCTGGGGAGGCAGGACTCACACAGGGACCCTAACAGAGGATGGAGGAAGGGAGGTGGTGGCAAGGGCAAGATGGACATGTGTGTTCGTGTGATGTTGGCCAGCAGAGGCATTCATACCAAGCCTCTGGGAGGGCACTAGGGGAAAAAGGCAGCTCCACTCAGGGGGTCTGGAGGCTGAGCAAGCATCCTGGCACTGCCCCCCATCCCAGAATGACTGTTTCTCCCATAGCTGTGACCACCCGCCAGGTGCGCACCATCGTGGAGGAGGTCCAGGATGGCAAGGTCATTTCCTCCCACGAGCAGATCCACCACAGCACCCGCTGAGAATGTGGCTTCCTTGGCCAGCCCACTGGGTGGTGGAGAGGTGGCCACCCCATCTGTCCTGCAGCCTCTGGCCTCCCTGGCCTCAGCCCCCCTGCTTCAATACCTTTCCCACACTCCCCTGCCTGATTCCAATAAAGCTTGTTGACTCTCATATGAAATGCATTCTTGTCATGGTCACTGAGTGGGTCCTAGTGAGAAATGAGTGGTCTGGGAGGGAATGGGGGATGGAGCTGTTGACTCGGATGTCAAGGGTTATCTTAGACCAAGGTGAAGAGTAAGTCTGGGGAGGAGTGGGGGTGGGTGCTTGACATCTCCCAAGGGCTGGTGATCTGTGGGAGGAAAGTCCAGACAGTGTGAGACTCAGGGGGATCTGGGGTATCAGGGGTGGTCTTAGGCAGCTCTCTCTAGCCTGATAACTAGTTCCTGGCCTCAGGTAGTTCTTCCCCTGCCAGGCTTCATGTTGTCCATAAATGGACAAGATGATCTCAGATTCAGGAGCCTGAGTCCCAAGAGGTGATGCATTCCAAATCAATTGCTCTTTCTGGTCCTGTGAACAGTGTCCTCAACTGTCCCCACCCCAGGAATGTGAGCAAGAGGCAGCCCAAGGTGCTTGGGTACATATTTCCAGAGAAGGCTGTGGACCTGTGAGAGAAAGGGTAGGGTGTCTCCTGGAGATGTTTCCTCAAATGGTCAGCTGCTGCTCAGGATGGGGGTGGGGCAGGGAGCGCTCCACAGACAGGGTTTGGGCTGTGCCAGGGGACAGCCTACTCTCCCTGTGGACCTGGAGGGGCTCAGTTTGGACCTCCTTGGTTCCAGCAGCCTGGGGGTGGGGGCAGGGTGAGGGAAGGTGGGAAACTGTGTCCCTGGGGACAATCCTGCCCCAGCCACTGCTGGGGTCCTGTCTAAAGTCCAGTTCATTTTCATTCTGGTGGCTGGTGCAGGGTATGTGTGGGAATGGCTCTTGTGAAAGAGGCTGGGAGGGGCCCTGACATCTGGAAGGAAGTCTTCCTTCTAGTAAATCCGGAAACCACTGGGTGGAGCGGGCTTGCTTTCTTGGTTTCCTTCAAGGAGAGTGGTGGTGGGCAGGGGTTAATGAGAGAAGTGGTGCCCCCTGCTCCAAATCACTGACAGGCCTGGGAGTGTCTCTACTGCTGTAGAAATAGACCATGGGCCTCTACACACTCTTTTTCTCCAGGTGCCTGGAGGCTGGGAGGTGGGAGGGGAGGGCTCCATGAGCTGGGTTCACTCAGATGTGAAATACATCCTTGTCATGATTACATTGGGAGGGGATGGGAGGCAGGATCCTTGAACACTCAGCGTTGACTTGGAGGTCAAGGGTCATCTCAGACCAGGAGAGAGCTGGAGAGAGCTAGAAGGAGCCCTGGTGGTGTAGCGCTTATGAAATAGCTCAGTTGCTAACCAAAAGTTCAGGGGTTTGAACCCACCAGCGGCTCCTTGGGGGAAAGATGTGGCAGTCTGCTTTCAAAATGATTACAGTCTTGGACATCCTATGGAGCAGTTCTACTCTATCTTATAGGGTCGCTATGAGTCAGAGTCAACCCAATAGCAACCGGTTTTTGGGTTTGGGAGAGCTGGAAGGGGGCTGCCAAAGGCTGGTGATCTGTGGTGATCCACCCTTTCTCTCCTGATGCCTGGAGGCTGAGAGGGGGCAGAATGGGCCATACTGAGCCTGGTGTAGCAGATGGATGGGGGCTAGCTGAGACCAAGACTGTGCAGGTGGAGGCAGTGAAAGAAGCATGGGACTGGGAAGCTGGAAACTGGGGTGTGGTGGCTTGGGATAGGTCACAGATGTGCTCTGGACCTCGCAAAAGCTGCACTATAAAAGAGAGGGCGAGTTGAACCACGGCTAACGGGCCCTCCTGGCTCCCACACCACAGGAAAACGAGGTCCTATCTAGAGAGGTAGGAGCTCTGGTAGCATAGTGCCTAAAGGCACTTGACTGCTCACCAGAAGGCTGGCGGTTCAAACCCACCAGCCACTCCTTGGAAGGAAGGTTGGGCAATCCTACTTCCGTAGTGATACTGCCTTGGAAACCCAAGGATGGGTCGCTATGAGTCGGGGCCGACTCGACAGCAAACAACAACAACATCTAGAGAGGTGGGGAGCCTATGTCTGCAGCTGCTGTTCCTGGACTTAGAGAGGGGGGCAGGCTGGGAGTGCTGGGCCCTGCTCTTCACAGGCTGCTGGCTCTCAGCTGCCTGGCAGCAAATTTGGGTGAAGATGAGGGAGGGAAGGAGGCGCTGTTCCCACCAGGCCCCATAGCACATCCACACATCCGGTTGCAACTAGAAGAACCAGCCTGAGCCTGGGTGTTTCATCCTGGAGGGTGACCTCACTTACTCGAACAACAGTCCCAGGTGGCAGGGAGGGTCTGGAAGAGGCGCCCCATTGTGTGGAGGGGGACACTGAGGCTCCAAGAGGAGCCATGACTCAGCCCTTGTCTCAGAGCCTGGCAGATCAGGGCAGCACGGGCCATGGGAGGACCCACGCTGGCCTGGGCTGGGCTGAGAACCCGCCTCCTGTCCCGCCCAGACCCTGAGGCAGGGGCTCTGTGGGGTGGGGCCACAGGCAGCCCCCTTGACACTCCTTTGCTGAGGATGAGGCCTCTCCCACAGTGACTGGGTGGGTGGGTCAGGAGGCCATATGGGGGAGCATCCAGGAGTACCCAGAGAGCTGATCCTGGTGGCTGTGTGCCAGGGCATGGATGTGTGTCTCCAGGGAATGGTCCCGGACCCCTGAGACCATTCCAGGAGCACTCAGGGCAGGCCTGGGCAGATGGGGCTTCGGGGCAGAGTGACCTGGAAATGTGGTCCTTTGGGGGTGGTTTGGGGAATGTTGGTGGGTTTGTCCAGGGCACCCCTTGCAGGCCCAGGCTGCTGGGGATGTGTGTCTGTGGCTGGATTGGGGGTTGAGCTGGGGGGTGGTTTCTGTGGAGGGAGTCACAGTTCCATGCACATCCCACCTCACCACTGCCAGAATACTTCATGGGAGCTGCCGGTCTGCAACTGTCCATGAGCTTCCTCTCCCACCCATAATGATGAACACATGGTCCCGATACACAGGGACACACCATGCCAGTCCCCTGGAACTCTCCCTCACCCACATCCACGTCCTGGAGGGCTGACCTGACAGCATTTCCTGTAGGGCAGGTGGCAATAACTCTGTGGGCTCTCTGTCCCGTTTTGTGCTTGGGTCACCCTAAGTGAAGGGAAGGAGGAGACACAGGCCCTGGCCCAGAAAGGAAGGCCCTGGTTTGGGGGTGGGGAGCAGGGCACTGTGGCTGGCAACACTCCCCTGGCCTCAGTAGTGTGGGGCTCTTGTGCCGTCTCAGGCTGTTGGGAGGGAGTAGAGGGAAACCAGAGCCCAGGGTGGTTCTGCCACTGGGCACAGAGCTGCAGCTGCAGCTTGACTGAACCACGGGCTGCTTGTACAGAGCAGTGTGAGGGTTTGGACAGCCCCCACCCTCAGAAGAGGGAGCCCAAACCTCTGGGAGGGAAGAGGAGCCCTTAAGGCAGGCCTGGAACTCAGAGACTTACCCTCAGCCTGGGACCTGTCAGAGGACGGTTGTCCTCCCCAGGGAGCCTGCCTCCTTCTGTTTCCCTGCAGACTCCTATGCCCCATCATGCCCCGACTACATGGCATTGGGAGAGAGCTGGAAGGAGCCCTGGTGGCACAGTGGTTAGGTAATAGCTTAGTTGCTAACCAGAAGTTCAGGGGTTTGAACCCACCAGCTGCTGACCACACTGCATCCTCCACAGACTGCACGCTCCAAGGGCTTCTCTATCTTTGAGTCCGAGTGTTTGGTGATACGTACTGGTTCAATGAAGTGATAGCCACCAGTCTGTGCCAGTCCTCCTAACATGCCTGTGAACTAGTACTATTATTCTCACTTCCCAGAGGAGACCAAGGGTCAGAGAGGCTAAACAAGTTCCCCAAAGTCTTGCTCCAGCTCTTGCTCTGATAGCAGCTTGCTGTGCCTTGGTCATCGGGGGGCTCTTTTCTTTCTTCATGTCGCTCTGAAGCCCGTGGCTCTGGGCTGGGGCCCCTGCGGAAACCCCTCTCTTTCCTCAGCCTCCCTTGGGCCTCCTGCCCCTCTCTGCCATGCCCCTCTCCCCACCCCCAAGCACCCTGGGCTGCCTCCTGTTTCCCAGCCTGGCTGGTCACTGAAATCCCTCAGGGAGCTTGTAAAACATGCCCCCTGGCCAGACTGGTCCTTGGCGATGATGATGCCATGGGTGGAGCAGGAGTCAGGATCAGAATAGGGATACCATGATCAGCCAGTTTGAGATTCACAGCAAGTTGAGGCCTGGCACTGGCTGATGATGTTTCCTAGCCAACTTGGCTGAGATGACCTCATACCCAAGTTAGGGTGGAGTGAAGGAAGGAGAAAGGATGGGGGGCGGGAACACACTGCCTAGTGGGGAGCAAGCTTGGGGGAATTTGTGCTCTGGGCCCACCAGGCTTAGTAGTTCTGGCTGTTGGCAGTCTTGGGGCAGGTACACACTGCTGGCATTGAGGAAATGCCCTTTTGCTCCTTCTCCTCTGCCAATCTGGATCCTTTGAGGCCCAGCTGGAGCCTCCCCTCTGCCAGGAAACCTCCCCTGATTACTCCGAAGGTCAGGGCTTGGTGGGCCAGCCCCTCCTTTACTGCTGAGGCTCAGAGTGGGGTAACACTCACCCTAGATACATCCTGTGGTGGAGGGGGACATGGTAGTTCTGGGCCTGCATCAGCAACCTAGCCCTTCATTTCCTGCCATGCGGAACTATATTTTCCAGCCTCAGTTGTCCCTCCTGGGTCAAATGATAAATTCTTCTGAGGTCAGGTGCTGTGTCATAGTCTCCTCTGTCCTCTCTCCCTGAGTCCTGGGCATGTAGTGGGTATTGATCTATGGTGTCCACTGAGAGGGCTGATGGTTGGTCAGTGACTTCCTGGCAGCTTCTTAGCCCATGTGGATTCCTAGATCTTCACTCCTGGGTCTGTGTGTAATCCCACCCCAATTCCTCTAGAAAGGGGGTGGGGAGCAGTGATCCAATTAGAGAAGAAAGCAGGAATATGTGAGAGGGGGCAGAGAAGGGCTCCTAGAGACTCCGTTGGGAGTATGGGTGCAAACCTCAGTTTGGGAGTTGGAGTTGGGGTTGACTCTGCTCCTTTGCATCCATGCTGTTTAAATTTGGATAAGTCTCTTACTTGCTCTGGTTGGTCCTTGGTGACCTTTGATGATCTTGAAGGCCATTTCCAATTCTGAAGGTGATGAGTCTGTGGTTGGACCTG
Organism: Orycteropus afer afer; assembly: GCF_000298275.1. Classification (NCBI taxonomy): domain Eukaryota; kingdom Metazoa; phylum Chordata; class Mammalia; order Tubulidentata; family Orycteropodidae; genus Orycteropus; species Orycteropus afer. The sequence goes on along the minus strand of NW_006921672.1, from coordinate 10,247,237 downwards.
AAATCCAGGTCTATCTTGACACCCGGAATGGTGAGATTCTTGTCCAAGAATCCAGGGTCCCTGGATTTGCTCATTTTTGGGGAGAGGGAGGAGTGCATCAAATTCTCTCTCCCAGACCTGGCTCCAAAGGCGTGTGCTGAGCAATGGGCTCTGGTCATACCTTTGGGCGTTGTGCCTCCAAGAAGGTGATGGTGGGATGCGCTGTGACCGTGCAAAGCCCGTTCTGCTGAGATGAAGGATTCCTGCCTCCAGGTTTAAGACAGTATCACCCAGCAGAGCTCAGGCTCAGACAAGCCTTCTCTTGCTCCCCTGACCTCAGCAGATGCACTAAGGAGCAATGACAGGGACCAGCACTGTGGATCACCCCTACAGAGGAGGGCCTCTGTCTTTGAGGCCAGACCCCCCAACCCTCCCTTCAGCCCTCAGTGTTCAGCCAGGCTCTCAGGCCAACGTCACGCCCACTGAGCTCAGCGTCAGGTGCTGTGGGGAGATAAATGAGAATGAGACATGCCTGGTCCCTGTCTGCAAGGCATCATGGGAGCTCTGGGTTCTAGTCCTGGCTCTATAGTTGAAAGCCAAGTGACTTTGGGTGAAATCACCTTCTCTCACTAGCTCTCCCTCTGCCCTCTCATTTGACAGGGTTAATTCAAGGATCAAGAAAATGATGCGAATTTGAGACATGTTTGTAAGGTCACTGCGTGGCCCAAATGGTTTGCACTCAACTTCTGACCTAAAGGTTTGTGGTTCAAACCCATTCAGCAGCACCACGAAAAAAAGGCCTGGTGATCTCCTATAAGGATTATAGCTAAGAAGACTCTCTGCAACATTTCTATACTGTAATACATGGAGTTACCATGAGTTGGAATTGATTAGATGGTAATGGGGTTTGGAGGGGTGCATGTTAGTGATAAGGGCAGAGACTGGAGAGCAGAGGGATAGGGTTCAAATCTTAGTAGTTGACCTGTTGACTGGTGACTTGGAAAGCCCACTTGTCCCTATGTGTCCCAGCTCCCTCACTGTGCAATGGTGGCTGGAACCATGCCCACCTCTCAGAATTTGGAGACATGTGCAAGGTGCTGCGGGCCAAGCCTGAGGGTGTCAGGTAACCAGAGAATCTTAGTGCCCTTCCCTCCATGGGGTACTGACCCCCAGACAGCTTTGTTTTCTGAGTGGGACTTCTGAGGCCCATAGCAGGGTTAGGGGTCATGCAATGCATTAGTGGCAGGGCATGGACCCCTCCCCTCCTCTCAGAGTTTACAAGTGGTAAGAGCAGTGGGCTAGAGTGGAGGATGCCTGTGTGTGTTGGACAGTGTAGGGGTGGAGAGGAGAGAGCTGGGCCTTTGTGGGGGTATGGGAGGGAGGTGACAGAGTGTAGATCGGGATGAGGAGGCATGTGAGGGGCCGTTTGGCTGGACAGCAGGGTTGGGGAGGTTGAGGGCCAAGGCTGACCATGGGAAAAGGAAGGCCTACTGTTGAACCCTGGCCAACTCGGGCCCTTCATGCAAGTTCCTTTGTGGCCGGTGGTGTGTCCTCTCCTTTTGCAGATGAGAAAACTGAGGCCAAGAGGGGCTAAGTTGTGTAGCTGATACAGGGCAGAACAGGGATTTAAGTCACCACCTGTCTGACTCCAAAACGCTGGCCATTTCCAAGGTACACTCCACTTCTGGATTCCTGGGGGCTCAAAGATAGCCTTTGAAAGTGGGATTGAACCCACAGGAGACAGAGAATCATAGGATTTCTAGACTAGAACTAAAAGGATGCTGAGATCACCCAGTTTAGCCTTGTCACTTTATTGAGGGGCAACAGAGGCCCAGAGAGGGCAGGGGAGGGGCCTCAGGTCACACAGCCAGCAAAACAGAGCCAGGCCTTGAGTCTTAACTCCTGCGATACATGCATAGCTGGCCTGTAGGAAGCCCACAGCTGCATCCCGAGACAGCCCTGGGATGCCATCACCAAGGCCTCTCTCAGCCAAGGCTGTCACTGTAGGGCAGGGACTCCTTCTGACAGCTGACTCACTGCCTGGGGATGCAGCTGCCACAAAGCTGCCTGGGCCCAGGCCCCACTGGCCCCTCAGGCTCTAGGAACTGGAGCTGGCAGTCCCGGCCTCCCAACCTGAGTCATGACCGACTCGGCGTTTGTGTGTTTTTCTCTCGGCCCCACGCCCCCTGGAGCTGGGTGTGAACCCCGAGCTAGCACACATCGGAGTGAGTAGACCCTGGGCTGAATAATCCAAAGAGGGGAGTTGGACAGGCCTGGAGTGATGAAATCTGGAGAACCTGCAGTCAGCAGTTGGGAGGGCCCCGCCTCTCCTGGACTGCATATAAAGTCTCCGGGATCTCAAGGCAGCCACAGCATCCTCTCCCAGCCTCCCTGAGCACCTCCTGCACACTCTGCTCGCTCTCTCCTCAGCTCCTTCTCGGCACCATGACCACCTGCAGCCGCCAGTTCACCTCCTCTGGCTCCATGAAGGGCTCCTGTGGCATTGGCGGTGGCTCCAGCCGCATCTCCTCTGTCCTGACCGCAGGCTCCTGCCGGGCCCCCAGTGCCTACGGGGGCATGTCGGTCTCCTCTTCCCGCTTCTCCTCCGGA
>NW_006921672.1:10241846-10244313 GCF_000298275.1 Orycteropus afer afer | reverse complement strand
CAGCGGCCCAGCGAGGTCAAAGACTATAGCCCCTACTTCCAGACTATCGAGGACCTGAGGAACAAGGTGGGTTGGCCAGATGGGTGACTTTGGTGGATGAAACATTGAGAGAGGCCAGGGCTGCAGGGGACTTAGGAAACCGATTTCTAGTATATTCATTTTAAAAACAAGGAAACTGAGGACCAATTGGGGAAGTTGTTAAGGGTCATTTTCAGCATCTAAGTGTCTGAGTTGGGCTGGAAGCTGGAACCTCTTATTCCCTTGGAGGGTTCTTTGCATGGCACCCTCAGCCTCAGGCCCAGAATAGAGATGGAGGGAGATGTAGGGGTATCATCTACATACCCTGAGCTGAGTAGAGTAGGCCCCTCAGGTGGCTGGGTGGGTGTAGGGCCTCCCAGCCAGGCCAGGCCAGATTTAGGGAGGCTTTTTTCCTCTCTCTCTGCTATTTGCCTTCAAAGAGTGAGATCCTTGGCTGACCAGGCCTCCTGTCCCTCCATCCCCACTCAGATCATCCAGGCCACGATTGAGAATGCCCAGCCCATTCTGCAGATTGACAACGCCAGGCTGGCAGCCGATGACTTCAGGACCAAGTGAGCAGCCACCATGGCGGGGAGTGGGGCCATCCACCCAAGGGGGCCCAGCAGGTCTGGAGCCTCAGAAGCCTCAGGAATGGAGCCTGATACTCTGACCTCTGTCTCCTAGGTATGAGCATGAGCTGGCCCTGCGCCAGACTGTGGAGGCCGACATCAACGGCCTGCGCAGGGTGCTGGATGAGCTGACCCTGGCCAGGACTGACCTGGAGATGCAGATCGAAGGCCTGAAGGAGGAGCTGGCCTACCTGAAGAAGAACCATGAGGAGGTGAGGCCCCTGTTGGCACTAGGGGTGGGAGACTGGCAATGGGGGTGTTGTAAGACTCTCCTGGGGCCAGAATGGGGCCTGCTGAGCTGACTATCTCTTGCTGTCCCTTCTTAGGAGATGCTTGCCCTGCGGGGTCAGAGCGGTGGGGATGTCAACGTGGAGATGGATGCAGCTCCAGGTGTGGACCTGAGTCGTATCCTGAACGAGATGCGTGACCAGTACGAGCAGATGGCAGAGAAGAACCGCAGAGATGCTGAGGCCTGGTTCCTGAGCAAGGTAGGGCTCGGGTCATCAGCCCTCCTTGGGACTTTCCAGCTGATGAGGCCTCTGAGGTCCTCACACCTCCCATTCTTCTTTCCTATCTCAGACCGAAGAGCTGAACAAAGAAGTAGCCTCTAACAGCGAACTGGTGCAGAGCAGCCGAAGTGAGGTGACAGAGCTCCGGAGGGTGTTCCAGGGCCTGGAGATCGAGCTGCAGTCCCAGCTCAGCATGGTATGGAGGGACCAGCCCTGCCCCAGCCCCCGGGTCATCAGTAGTGGCCAGCACACTCTCAACACCTCAATTCAGTCATACTTCTCTCTTCCTTTTTTTGTTTCACTGTTCCGCTCAGAAGTGGGACAGGAGCTATCGTTGTTCCCATTTAATAGTCAGGGAAACTAAGGCCCAGAACGTGCAATAACTTTGCTCCCTATTGTCTGGCCTATCAGCAGCCCAGCTATGGTCAGACTCCACACACCTCTCAGGAAATATGCCCAGAGACACGGAGTGATGGAGTGACCCTTCTGTTGACTCTTTTTCCCCCTCTATCCCACTTACAGAAAGCATCCCTGGAGAGCAGCCTGGAGGAGACCAAAGGCCGCTACTGCATGCAGCTGGCCCAGATCCAGGGCCTGATCAGCAGTGTGGAGGAGCAGCTGGCCCAGCTGCGCTGTGAGATGGAGCAGCAGAGTCAAGAGTATCAGATCCTGCTGGACGTGAAGACCCGGCTGGAGCAGGAGATCGCCACCTACCGCAGCCTGCTGGAGGGCGAGGACTCCCAGTGAGTGGGGGCCCCCTGGACTGCCCCCGGACCTTCCAGAACCCCTTCCCACTGCTGCCAGCACATCTAACTGCTCTGCCTTTTCTCCCCTTAGCCTCTCCTCTTCCCAGCACGTGTCTGGACAAGCCTATTCTTCCCGTGAAGGTAAGGCTTCTGGGAACTCCAGCCCCTTGGCCTGTTTGCATGGGGTGGGTGCCAGACCCCTCTTCTCCCTTAGCTCCCAGGGTCCAGCTCACCTCCTTTCCTCTCTCCACAGTTTCCTCCTCCTCCTCATCATTCTCCTCCGGCCGCCAGACCCGCCCCATCCTCAAGGAGCAGCAGGGCTCGTCCAGTTTCAGCCAGAGCCAGCACTCTAAACACTGAGTTGCCTACTACCACAGCCTCCTGCCCCCACCGGCCGACCTCCCGAAGGCCTGGGTCAGGACCCTGTTTTCCCAGCGCGGCCCCCAGCTGTCTCCCTATCCCTCTGCTGGTGGTGGGCTAATAAAGCTGACTTTCTGGTTGATGCAAACTTGTGTCTTTCTGTTCTTGACCCGATGGAGGGGGAGTGGCAGGTGCCTTCCAGGAA
>NW_006921672.1:10236507-10241746 GCF_000298275.1 Orycteropus afer afer | reverse complement strand
GACGTGAAGACCCGGCTGGAGCAGGAGATCGCCACCTACCGCAGCCTGCTGGAGGGCGAGGACTCCCAGTGAGTGGGGGCCCCCTGGACTGCCCCCGGACCTTCCAGAACCCCTTCCCACTGCTGCCAGCACATCTAACTGCTCTGCCTTTTCTCCCCTTAGCCTCTCCTCTTCCCAGCACGTGTCTGGACAAGCCTATTCTTCGTCTGGACAAGCCTATTCTTCCCGCGAAGGTAAGGCTTCTGGGAACTCCAGCCCCTTGGCCTGTTTGCATGGGGTGGGTGCCAGACCCCTCTTCTCCCTTAGCTCCCAGGGTCCAGCTCACCTCCTTTCCTCTCTCCACAGTTTCCTCCTCCTCCTCATCATTCTCCTCCGGCCGCCAGACCCGCCCCATCCTCAAGGAGCAGCAGGGCTCGTCCAGTTTCAGCCAGAGCCAGCACTCTAAACACTGAGTTGCCTACTACCACAGCCTCCTGCCCCCACCGGCCGACCTCCCGAAGGCCTGGGTCAGGACCCTGTTTTCCCAGCGCGGCCCCCAGCTGTCTCCCTATCCCTCTGCTGGTGGTGGGCTAATAAAGCTGACTTTCTGGTTGATGCAAACTTGTGTCTTTCTGTTCTTGACCCGATGGAGGGGGAGTGGCAGGTGCCTTCCAGGAACCCTTCTGGGGCCCTGTGGTCTGAAGGATGCAGGATACGGAGTAAATCTCAGAGGCTGTGGGCCCAGGGGCCTTTCCATGCCATCAGGGGAGTGGGAGGGAAGTCACAAGGTGGGACACAAGAAGGAGGGGAGCTTACATGTGTTCTCAGGCCTTCATCATACCCAGCGAGCCTGTGAGGTGGGGTTAGGCTCATTATAGAGGTTAGAAACTCCCTGGGAATCAGGGAAGTAGAAAACTTGCACAAAGCCATGCAGCTACTAAGTGACATGATTGGGCTTCAAACCCAGGTCTGTTTGGCTGTGAAGTCCATGGCTGTCTTTTAGTAACACTCTACCTTTCCAGATATTTTAACCAAAGACGCTAAGGCTTGACTCTTAGCTCTACCAGTTGGCTCCCCACGTTTGCACACAGAATTTTTGCATTGGATGGTGGAGGGGAAGCCTTCTGTCTTGGGGATGGTGTCCATGGTAAGTCCTGAACACTGCATCTCCCAACCTGCCCCTCCTCATCACTCTCATCAACTTCCTCCTCTTCCTCATTCCCTTCAACCAATTAATTAAGTGCTGTCACCGTGCCCTCCCCTGAAGGGGAACCCCACGGCCACCACCACCTTCTGACCTTTTCCCTCTCCCCTTAGAACTGGGCACAGTCCACTAACTGGGACCCCTTGCCTCCCCTCGGTCTCACTCCCAATTTCTGCCTAAATGACTGTCTATCAAGAATGTGGTCAAGAGCAAGAATGTGAGCAGGACTCCCCTGCTTAATAACCTGGGATGGTTCTCTTTCTCCCTCCAGGACTCAGCTCTTCATTTCCAACTCTGCTTCGGTGCCTTCCCACACCCTCCCTGCCCTACACTCCCTGAGTCAACCACACCTGACTAATTACATGACCCACACCTCTCACTTGTTCCTTCATCCTGGACGAATGTCTTCTATATTTAAAACATTTAATTTAAAAAATCAAAGTTAGACATGTATAACATCATGAGATTTTTTATGAAAATGAGTCATCCCTAGACTGGGTCGTGCCTCCCATCCTCTGCTTTCACCGCTTAGCGGTTTCCCTTGCTGTTTGCCTCCTTATTTCTAAATAGAAGGCTTCATCTGCCATTTCTTAATTTTTCAGTTTTAGTTTGTGTTGATTGACTCCCTGCTACGGAGGATGGGGATTTAGCATTTTTATACAGCATTGCCCCTCCCTCCCACTTCTCTTCTTCCCACTCTCATCATTATAACTATTAAAATATGATTCATAGTCAAACCATATTTTATACTATATTCAATTTCTTTTTAAAGTTTTCTTTGTCACTGATTTGTAGGTTGCTGGGTGGTGCAAACGGTTTGCACTTGACTGGTAACCTAAAAAGAACTCTGGAGGTGTAGTGGTTAAGGCATTTGGCTGCTAACTCAAAAGTTGGTGGTTTGAACCCATCAGCTGCTCTGCAGAAGAGAAATGAGGCAGTCTGCTTCCATAAAGATGTAAAGCCTTGGAAACCCAGTGGGGGTCACTAGGAGTTGGATTGACTTGATGGCAGTGAGTTTGGAGCTAACCTAAAGGTTGATGGTTCAAACCCCACCCAGCAGTGCTGTGGAATAAAGGCCTGGAAATCTGCTTCTGTAAAGGCTGTTGTTGTTGTTGTTGCATTGAGTTGATTCAGACTCATAAGGTCCCTGTAGGAGAGAGTAGAACTGCTCCATAGGATTCCAAGGCTATAAATCTTGATGGAAACAGACTTCCTCAATTTTGTTCTGCAGCGTGGCTTGTGGGCTTGAACCATAGACATTTTGGTTATCTGCTGAATGCTTTAATCACTATTCCACAAGAGCTCCTTTGATTCCATATACGTAGGTCTTAAAAGACCATTCTTTACTAGTTAAACTAAATTATTGTTTTGTTTTAAGAAGATTTCAGAGGATATTTTTAGTTTAAGGTTTAAAGATGATCTCAGGGCAATAGTTTCAGGGGTTCAGGCAGACTCCATGGGTCTAGAAAGTCTGGATTCCATAAGTATTTAATATTCTGTTCTTGAGTTTCCCCTCTTTTGATCAGGATTCTGCGACAGAATCTTTGGTCAAAAAGTTCAGTAATTGTAGCTGGGCACCATCATTTCTTCCGATGGCAAAGGGGACAATTGTTCATGCAGGCAATTAACCACAATTTCCATTTCCTCCTCCTATTCCTGACTCGACTTTGTTTAAAGAAGCTGTCTGTGCAGTGTTTTCAGAGCTCATTCCCCAGATCAGTGGACCATTGGGAAGCTCCATAAGAAAGATCTCCATTTGACAGATGAGGAAATTGAGGCCCAAAGGAATTAAGGATAGAAAAAAAAATTTTTTTCTTAGGTTCTCTCAGCTGGTTAGTAGAACAGCCCAAGACCTCGTTTTATATTCACTGTTGTGTCCTTTATCGGTCTTAGAAGAAATATAATTAGAGTATTCCTTAGAAACAATGATGGCAACATTTGACTGTTTAGTTTGGAGATGTCATTAGGAATTAGCAGTCAAGAAATCAGACAATGTATTGCACTGGGCAAATCTGCTGCAAAAGACCTCTTTAAAATGCTGAAGAGCAAAGATGCCTCTTTGAAGACTAAAGTGCACCTAAGCCAAGCCATAGGGAGCTGTGGTGGCATGGTGCCTAAGGCACTTGACTGCTAACCAGAAGGTTGGTGGTTCAAACCCATCAGCCCCTCCTCAGAAGGAAGACTGGGCAATCTACTTCTGGGAAGATTGTCTGCCTCAGAAACCTGATGGGGGTCGCTATGAGTCAGAATTGACTTGATGGAAGTGAGTTTGGTTTGGTTTTTGGTAACCCAAGCCATGGTATTTTTAATGGTCTCATATACCTGTGAAATCTGGACAATGAATAAGGAAGACCAAAGAAGAGTTGATGCTTTTGAGTTGTGGTGCTGGCAAAGAATATTGAAAGTACCATGGACTGCCAGAAGAACTAACAAATCTGTCTTGAAAGAAGAGCAGCCGGAATGCTCCTTGGAAGTGAGAATGGCCAGATTTTGTCTCACCTACTTTGGTCGTGTCATCAGAAGGGACCATTCCCTGGAGAAGGATATCATGCTTAGTAAATGTAGGGTCAGTGAAGAAGGGGAAAACCTTCAAAGAGATGGATTGACACAGTGGCTGCAATGATGGGTTCAGGCATAGATAAGATTGTGAGGCTAGTGCAGGACCAGGCAGTGTTTGATTCTGTTGTACATAGGGTCACTATGAGTCAGAGCTGACTTGGCGGCACCTAACAACAACAGCACAACAATAAGGGAACAAGCTCTTCTACCTGGAAGTGCTTTGCTAGCTGAGTTCTCAGGCTAAATTTCAAGTCCCAAACTAGACTACATTTTCTCTTGGCTGTTCTCTCCCGCTTCCTAAGATCCTGGCATCTATAACCAAGGGTTGAGTCTTCTCAAATGTGCCTTGTAACCTGTCTGTTTCGAACACACCCTCAGATTCCTTATGCTTGAGTTAGTGTCAAAGTTAGTGAAATATTGTTTTGGATAATTACATAAAGTTCAAAACAATGGCTGGAGTGATAATTAATGGTAGCTTATAAAGCATATCTGCTGATGTAAATGAATCAGTAGTAAGCTCGTAAGGTTTTGCTTTCTTTGGGCCCATTGTCTTTGACAGCTATAAAAAGCCCAGTGTTCCTCCTAGTGTCTAAGATAAGCAATTTCATATGCTTGCCTTCCCACTGCTCTTGCTTGTTTAAGACCTCCTGGCAGCTCCCTGAAGCATAAACATGAACAGAGCTCTTTGTGCTAGCCCCTAACAATCCACAGACAGCACCCAGTACATAAGGGACACTAGATAAAGACTCATGGAGTCAAGTCATGGAGGTTTGCTTTAGACGCCTCTGCTTTTTCAGATCTCCATGGAACTTTGTCAGAAGCAAGGTTCTGGAGGGCAAGTGTCTGTGGTTCTCACGAAGCTCTCATTGTATTGGTAAAAAGCGGTCTCCAAGGGTCACTGTTGATGGGCTGCCCTGGAAGAGAAACCAGGTATCTTTCTTGAGCCCTAGAGCCTGTGAGAGCTCTTTACATGGGCCTTCCTCTAATACGCTGTGTTGCCACTGCCTTGGCAGATGTACTTTGCATCCTCTCAACTCCTAACAGTACGAGACCCTTGAAGGGCTTTGGGAAGATCAAAGGGTGTTAAAGCAAAGATAGCAGCTATCAGAATGAGGGTCCAATTTTAACTTTGCCCCCTGTTAGCCGAATGCTGAATTTAAGAGTCCTTCTCTTTCCTGCAATTATAGCATTGTTATATATAAAACAAACACATTTTGATCCTTTCAGCTTTTTATCTACCATACGAAGTGTGACAACATAAAAGGAAACGTAAAAAAAATAAAGTTTTCATTTATTGTTTTATCATAGGGTTTTAATTTGTCCATCCTCCCTTTTGGCCTCTGTACATGTGAGTACATAGCAAAAATGATTTTTAAATTATTTAAGGAGCTTCATGTAACATTACTTTAATAGAAATGGGAGACCAGTACATGCAAGGGTATTTATCACTGCAATATTTGGCGTGACGGAAAGGGGAAAACAAAGTCACAGCCCATC
>NW_006921672.1:10234433-10235387 GCF_000298275.1 Orycteropus afer afer | reverse complement strand
ATTGAACCTTGAGTGGCACCGTGGGCAGATCCTTGCATCTCTTGGTGACTTAGTTTCCTTAAATTTAAGATATGAGTATCTACCTCACAGAGTTTGTGCAAGGATTAAAGGAGATAAAGGGTGGACGAAGTACACAGTAAGCACTCAACCAATACTCGTTCACCTCATCTCTATTTTCACAGTTTCATCTTTCTGGATTCTTTGCAGCAATGTTGGGGTCAGGCAGCTTGTGCTCCACTTCCTGAGGCTGAACTGGAGCAAACATCTCCCGCTCTCTGCCAACTCCTCACGATCTTCCCCACCCTCACCTGACTCATCCCATTTTATGGGTGAAGAAATTGAGGCTCAGGAAGGTTGAATGATGTGCCCAATGGTTCATGACTGGTTAAGTGGGGTGTCAGATGGGGCTCCCCTGTACCGCCTTTGTGCAGATCTCCTGGTTGAGCAGATCCCTGAACCATTGGTAGTAAAGCCGATCAAGCCTACGGAAGCCAGTAGGTGCCCGGGAGATGTGACTGAAGCTTAGTGCTTGCAGGAGGCAGGCTGAAAGACTTTCAGGAGCAGGGGGCCTGGCTTTATGGGGCACCTGCAAGTTCAGTGGTATCTGGGAGGGTGATGCCAGGAGTCAGGAACTTCAAGAGGCACTAGATCTTGGGGACTGAGCCCTGGGGAAGCTTCCTGGCCTTAACTTCCTACTTCTGTAACAGGGAGATAACAACACTGCCCACAGGGTGGTTGTTAAGATTAAATGAGAAAACAGCCCAGCTGCTCCCAGTATAGCTCCTGGCAGAGCAGTGGCTCAGTAAACCGATACTCTTAGTATCCTTCAGATTCTATGATTCTTCTTAGATCTCAGACCTTAGAAGACATTTGTTGCTCTTGACAGTCATATGTGCCTCCTTTATCAGCTGGCAAGAGTTTCATATTCCATCATGTTTCCCTTTTTGTCTTGGC
>NW_006921672.1:10179266-10232227 GCF_000298275.1 Orycteropus afer afer | reverse complement strand
TTTTTTTTTTTTTTTTTAAAGTTTGAGTTGATCCTATCTGTTCATGAGGTTGAGGGATGAGAATTCAGGGTTGTCTCAGCCATGGTTCCAGCTTTTTGGAGGTAGCTGGCCCATGGCAATGAAGCCAGCATGCAGAGCAAGGCAGAGGAGTGTGTGTGTGAACATGTGCATGCATGTTTGTACATGTGTGTGTATGTATGTATGTGTGTGTGTGTGAGAGAGAGAGAGCAAGCGCACAAGTGACTGAGCACGGTATGGCTTAGGCCTCCTGCTTATCTCCCTCTCACCCCTACTCTTCCACATTTTTGTGATGAGAACCAATGAATTGCTTCTTCTTGAAGCTAATTCAGGTTGTGTTTCTGTCATTTGCAATCAAAAAGTGTTTGTCAGTATACTCTATCACCTAATTCTTGATTTATTTTCCTTCTATGCTGGCTGGATATTTTTAGCTTTGTTGTACATACGTCTTTATCGTTAGCTGTCTGAACTCTCTTTTTGAATGGAGTGAAGTAGAACTAATGATTTATTTTTTGGGGACAGATATTGACCATTGTACTGGCAGCCAGAGGAGAGAGGATGAGAACCAGGCCCTTGGTAATGCTGAGGACTCGTGGGGCCTCCCTAGGCCTGAGGACCCACTGGAACCCTGAGCACCTCAGCTGTTTCCCCATCCCCATCACTTCTAAGCCAGGAGGAGGCCAGTATTGGGCCTCCAGTCTTAGAATGTGGTCCTGCTGGCAGCTCCCTCCCTCCTCACCCCACACTCCCATGCTAGTCTTTCTCAGCAGGGTTCCTGGCCCTGCCCTGTTCCCACAGACTCCACCCTGGCCTGGCCTTCACAGACTCACCAGTTCATCACCTCAGCCCAGGCAGCCTCAGCAGCTCTCTGCCGCCCTCCCTGCCTCCTCTCTCTGGGCCCTCCTTGCTTACTCTCTCCTCTGATTACTCCAACATCCCAGCACTCTCATTGTGTTGCTTTGTTCTCTGCCTCAAGGTCTTGGCCTGAATTTTGATACTTATTCCCCAGGTATTCCTTGTCTCCACTGGTCAAACTCTAGGGCTTACTTTAAAGTTTTTACCAGATAGTCACTCTGCACCAAGCACCGTGTTGGCTACTTGTTGTGAATTGGCGACTCCTCTCAATAACCCTGTGAGGTAGGAACTGTTACTATGCCCATTTTATAGGAACCTATGTCTGTGAGAGGAGCTCTGGTAGCATAGTGGCTAAGGCATTTGACTGCTAACCAGAAGGCTGGCGGTTCAAACCCACCAGCCACTCCTCGGAAGGAAGATGGGGCAATCTACTTCCGTAGTGATACTGCCTCAGAAACCCAAGGAGGGGTCGCTATGAGTCGGGTCCGACTTGATGGCACATAACAACAACAACAACAACAACAACAACAACAACAACAACAACAACAACATGTCTGTGAAGTCTTCAGTGACTCGTCCTGGGTCACATGCCTGCGTGATGGTGGAGCCCATACTTGAGCCCTGTTCTGAGTGGCCCCAGGAGTCCTGTTCCTCTTCTATCCTATGCAGTGTCTCAGCCTGGGGCGTGGGGTGGGCTACATGACACTGAATCTGCTCCGCAACCTCTGATTGATGGGAACAACTCATTTTCTTTCTACCCGAGAGGCTAATACTCCCCGGGAACCCCTTCCCCCTCTTTCCCTCCATCCTGCCAACCTTGTAGCTTCGGATTCCTGACACAGCCATTCTGACTCCCAGGTGCTGACTGTCCTCACTGCTTGCAATTCCTTGCTTAGTTCCCACAGCCACGCCCCAGGCTGGGAATGCCCTGTCCCCCCACACCCATCCCGGGCTCTTCCTTCTTCCAAAACCTGACTCAAAACTCACCCTTTCCAGGAACTCATCCATGTGTTCCCCACTGCTCCGGGGCTCCTGGGCTCCATGGGGCAGAGAAAGCTTGCCTTGTTTGGCCTCCTCCATTACACTGGACATCCCCAAGGACAAGGGCTTGCCTCCCCCATCAGACCAGAGCAATTGCAGTAAAGGAATATGCTTAGGACCCACTATGGTAGGGACACTGTGGCCCTCTAAGGCATTATGTAAGCTATCAAGGGATGCGTGAGGACATAGATCATAGAGCACCTGGAGGGCTGAGTGGGGCAAAGCCAAGTGACCGGGGTAATGAAGGGGGCTTCCTGGGAGAGGGTGTCTGAGCCAATACCATCTCTTACCGGGATAATGGCAGCATTCTTCTCACTGGTTTTTTCTTTTTTGTACCCTTGCCTAAGGCACTTGACTGCTAACCAGAAGGCTGACAGTCCAAACCTACCAGCCACTTCTCAGAAGGAAGGTCGGTCAATCTACTTCCATAGTGATACTGCCTCAGAAACCCAAGCACAGGTCGCTATGAGTCAGATCCAACTCGACGGCAGTGAGTTTGGTTTTTGGTTTTTCTGCTAAGTATGCTCCACATGATGCTGAGTGACCTTCATACAGCCTGCCCCTAAAACTGTGGGTTTGGTTTGTAACCCATTCTCTTGCTAGCTCTTGGTCACTGACCACCCATGTCCTTAAACCGTCAGAATATAGTTCTGCATTCAACTCCATTTCTTTGCACCCCGGTCTCCTGACCCACATATTTTCACCCTGCCTGGCTCAGAACCCTGAATGATGTTTGTTAAACATTTTGCATTTTCAAAGCGGGCTTGGCTGTGTGACATTGGACATGCCCCTTCCCCTTTCAGGTCTCAGCTCCCCATTAATACAGTTGAGAGGCTGGTCCAGATGACTGCTTTGGTCCCTGGGCCCTGACTTCCAGGGGCTCTCTAGCAGGAGACTTGTCATTGAGAAGTGAGGCTTGTGGCCAGGCAGAGCTGGGTTTGAGTCCTGGCCGGGCAGCTTCCTTGCTGTGGACATTGGTAAGTTACTCAGCTTCTGAAACTTCGTCCTCTATCGTGGTGTGGTCTTCTGTCCTGCTGGCTTTGCAGTGCCGCTGGGAGGAGAGGAGGCCGTGAGCAGGGAAGTGCTTGGCTCAGCTCACATGTTGTGTCAGCTCTCACATGATGCTGGCTTGGGAAACCAGCGGGTGGTGGAGCTCTCCAGGGGAAAGGGGACCCCAGAGCCCCAGGGCAGTGCTCCTGGGTCCCGATTGTCTTTTGTGCCTGCAATCTTGCCTGCCAGCCTGCTCCAGGCCCCCGCACTAGCCCTGCCCTCCCTGGCAGCAGAGACAGAGAGTTGAGTCAGTTCAGGTCTCAGATTATGGTTCCTGCAGGTGACAGATCTGGGCTCTGGGAGGCTTTACACACAGGTGGCTGAGACTTGGTGGGGAGAGAGATGAACTGAGTAAAGGGGGCCGGGCTGGGGAGGGTGTGAGGGAGCAGTGGAAGAAATGGCAGGGAATGCAGGACTCTGCCAGGTGGGAAGGCGTCCCTGCCTGGCACACAAATGGTTAATGTGCTTGGCTACCAATCTAAAAGTTGTTAGCATCCAGAAGTGCCTCAGAAGAAAAGCCTAGCAATCACTTCTGAAAAATCAGCCCCTGAAAACCCTGTGGAGCACAGTTCTTCTCTGACACACACAGGGATCACCACGAGGAAGAACTGACTTCATGGCAATTGGTAGCACTCTTCAGAAGTGTCAAGGTCACGAAGACAAGGAAAGCCTAAGGAGCTGTCACAGATTGCAGGGAACTAAGGAGACACGAAATCTAAATGCTAAATCCTGTAACAGAAAGATTCCATGAGTGGAAAACTGGTGACATTCCAATAAAGTCTATGGTTTAGTTAATAGAATTATATCAATATCACTTTCTCGGTTTTGGTAAGTGTTCAATGTTCTTTGCAATATGTTAATATTAAGGGAAGCTAGGTGACCGGTAAACATGAACTCTCTGTGCTGTTTTTATAGCATTTTCCTAAAAGTCTGAAATTATTTCAAAAGAATAAGTTAAAAAGTAGGAGCTCTCTCCCAGAGCAGTTTTGTATTCATGAAAGAGCCAGAGAAGAAGTAGGGAGAGGAGTTTGGACCTGAGAGCTGAGAATTCTGGTCTCCTGCCCTCCACTCCCCTGCACCCTTATAACCAAACCAAACTCACTGTCATTGAGTCGGACCTGACTCATAGCCACCCCTCCTTGGGTTTTTGAGGTGATATCACTACAGAAGTAGATTGCCCAACCTTCCTTCCAAAGAGCAGCTGGTGGGTTTGAACCACCAGCCTTCTGGTTAGCAGTTAAGGACGAACTAAAAGCTTCTCCCAGAAGCCTTCCGGATTGGCCTGCCCACATCTCACCACAACAATGTCTCCACCAAGTTTCGACCACTACCTCTGTAACTTGTATAGCACCCTGTGTGTATACACCACCAGAGCTCCTTTTGTATACAGTGGAGAGGGTTAAATTGTTGTTGTGTCAGGTGCCTTTGAGTCAGCTCCGACTCACAGCAACTTTAGATACAACAGAATGAAACATTGCCCGGGCCAGCACCGTCCTCACAATTGTTGGTGTGTTCGAGCCCATCATTGCAGCCACTGTGTTAGTCCATCTCATCTAGGGTCTCCCTCATTTTCCCTGATCCTCCACTTTACCAAGAAGATATCCTTCTCCGGCAACTGGTCCCTCCAATGACATCTCACCATCTCCTGCCCAAGAAGTATTCTTGCTGTGCTTTCTCCAAGACTGATTATTTTGTTCTTCTAGCAGTCCATGGTATATAATTATTCCATATTCTCTGTCAACACCACCATTTGAATGTGTTAATTCTTCTTCGATCTTTCTTTTTCATGGTCCAGTTTTTGCACGCATATGAGGTGATTGAAAAGACCATGGCTTGGGTCAGGCAAACCTTACTCATCAAAGTGACATTTTTGAATTCACGTCCACTTGGAACCTCAGAATGTGACCTTATGGGGTCTTTGCAGATGTAATGGAAGTAAGAATCAAGATGAGGCCATACTAGATTAGGAATGGCCCTAAATCCAATGAGAGTGTCCTTGCAAGAGACAGAAAAGGACACACAGAGACACAGGGATGACGACCATGCAAAGAAGTCTGAGATTGGAGTTATGCTCTCACAAGCCAAGGAACACCCGAGACCACCAGAAGATGGAAGAGGCAAGGAAGAGTTCTCCCTTAGAAGCTTCTTAAAGAGCACGGCCCTGCTAAAACTTTGCTTTCAGACTCCTGGACTCCAGAAGTGTGAGAGACTAAATTTCTGTCTGTTATTTAAAGCCACCTAGTTTGTCATAATTTGTTATGGCATTTCTAGTTCTCATATTTGTTTAGATCTTATATCATTTTGATGTGCATCTTCTCCTTCGTTCCAAGATAGGAGCTTCCTAAGGGCAGGGCTCTTAGAGCAGGGGCTGTGCCTTTTCCCTCAGCCTGTGCTATCCCAAGTCTTCCTCTATTCTTAAATCCCACCCCCTAGTGCTCAGCCCAGTCCTCAGCACACAATGCAGCCTCTGTGGGGGGCTGCCTGTCACTGCCCGCTTCACCTGTTTGGCTTGGCACCTGTCCTCTCTACCTTTCCCCTGCAGGCTGGTGCAGGGAGACTCACTAACCACAAGAGACACCACCCTGGGCTCCTTCTTTCCCCACCTCCTTTTTGGGCAGGCATGAGGGAGAGCCAGGTAATGACTCCCACACAAAGACTACCAGGGGTCCAGGCCCTAGTAGATGAAACTGCTGTCTGATATATCCCATCCCCAATGCCCCGCCCCCGCCCCAAGCTGCCTCTCTCCAAAATGTCATGAGCACCAGGCCTGCCAGGCACTAGGGAGGGGATGGGAGTGTGGTGTCCCACCATAAGTCTCCTCTCCCTGCTTGGCCGGGCTGCTTGCAGATTCTAGATAACTGGGTTCTATGTCTGCAGAGGCTGGCCCCAGAATCTGTGTTAGGGTTTGAATGCCGGTTGGGGGAGCATGGAAATTTTTGTTCCATGCTGGGCTTCTGGCAGTGTTAGGGCAGGCAAAGTTCTCTTCTTAGGTTGTATGCATGGGTTGGTCAGTCTTCGGTTTCCTACCAGTCTTTATCTTATGGGTTCTCCTTGGAGGAGGGGAAGGATAGAGCCTCTTTTGGGTTCCATTGAATCAAATGAAGGGGGAATAAGAGCTTATCTTGTGTCCTGTGTTTCAGGGGTTCTTTCCTTGGCCTCCTGTAATAGAGGGAGATAGGGTAACGGGGGACAGCTTGTATCGAGCTTGGCACCCCATCCTGTTCCCTGGGCCCTCTGGATGCTGCATTTTTCTCTACTGAGCACGCCCGACACCCCACTCACAGCCAATAACAACAAACTTCCCAACAAAAGATCTTTCCCTCAGCCCAAATCCCTGCTTCCTCTATTGGGGAAAATGCAGGGCTGGGCCTGGGGTGGGGGGAGCCATTCTCTGGAAGGAGATTAAGCAAGTCTGTCAGTGGTGGGTGGAGTGGGGTGGGGCCCTGGCTTACTCACATCCTCGAAAGCCCTCAGCGCGGCAGATTTGAGAGCCCACAGCCCCAAGTGTCTGTCTCAGCATTGTCTTCTGAGTGCCTAAGCCCTGTGGAAGGAGGGGACTTAGGAGGCAGGGGGAGAGCCTGCCTGGCTCTGCGTTGGTGGCATAGCAGTCAATGTGGGGTGGGGTAGGGGAGGCTTCGCTTTCCTTCTGGGAGCAGTTGATCCTAGGATGAGCGTTGGAGCCTCCAGCGGGGGATGTTGGGGCCTGTCTGGAGAGATAGGACGAGTCAGGCAGCCCCAGACATGATCACATTCCTCCCAACATGCCTGCCAGGGTCTGCGGAGCTGGGGGGCTGGCAGGGAGGTGGGGTGGGGGCTGGAAGGGGGTTCCTCTGGAGTTAGAGGGAGGGCTCATTGGGGGCTAGATCAAACATCCAGGCTTTGAGGATTGACACGGTAGCTGCAACAATGGGCTCAAATGTACAGATGATGAGGGGGAGTGGTGCAGGACCTGGCACCATTTCACTCTGTTATACATAAGATCACCAGGAATCCGAGTCCTCTTGACATCAGCTAACAACAATAACCCCTAAGGAACACTTTGGTGTGTGAGGGGGAGTGGAATAGCTGAGACTCTGATAGATAAACCCTCATGGACTCCTGGAAATGTCTCCTGATCCTCAGGGCTTCAAGTGTTGGGGACATTTGTGTCCACTCTGGCCACATCCTCAGCACTGCCTGCTCCACTCCCAGGTGTCCCAGGCTCATCCCTTCATCATCCCTTGGGCTAAATCCCATGACCACTCCACACGGGGTTCAAGTGAGGGGGCTTGAGGCAACCCCCCACCAGGACTGCCCTGGGGGCCTAAAAAGACATTGGGAGCTGGTGACAACCCCCCTAGACCTGTTCCAGGGCTGCTGCTCTACCCCCTTTAGAGTCCAAACTGGGATAAGACCATGCTAACCACCTTTGAGCCACACTAAGCTTACAAAACCCCTTCGCAGACATTGCCACCTTAGATTCTTGGAGCTGACTCTGCAGTAGGCAGGGTGGATGGCATTTACTCCCACTTTGCAGATGAGTAAACTGGGGTTCCGAGAGGGTGATGTGTCAGGTCTTGGGTTGCACAGGTGTGAATGGTAGAGCCTGGACTTGTTGACTCAAGACTCCATGCTCTTTTCTTATATTTCTGGTTGTGTCCATGAGAACACCTGTCCTTGGCCAGATTAGTCTGCCAAAGCTGTGAGCCCTTGAAAGCAGAGTGGTTAGTTCCTTGGGGTAGGAATAAAGCCCCCTGTATTTCCCTTTAATAGGGGTGTCAGGTGGGAGTCTGAGCCACCAGACTACCTGTATGTTTCAGGGATGTACCAGGTTCCTTAGCATAGCAGATCAGACCTGGGAAAGCTCCTGAGACCATCTTGCCTCATAGATGGTATCATTGTGACATGGCCTTGCTGGTGTTCCTTTAGCCAAGTGTCAGTCACCTGGAGCTGTGGGCTTCCTCTAACATTTACCAAAACCAAAAACTCTAACTCATAGTCACCCCCATTGGGTTTCCAAGACTCTAAATCTTTACAGAAGTGGACTGCCTCACCTTTC
This sequence comes from Orycteropus afer afer, assembly GCF_000298275.1. NCBI lineage: Eukaryota > Metazoa > Chordata > Mammalia > Tubulidentata > Orycteropodidae > Orycteropus > Orycteropus afer. The sequence goes on along the minus strand of NW_006921672.1, from coordinate 10,224,225 downwards.
TTCCATGGAGCAGCAGCTGGTGGGTTTAAATCATTGACCTTTTGGTTAGCAGCCAAATACCTTAACCACTATACCACCAGAGCTCCTCTATCATCTAAGGGGATATTAAAGGCTCATCTAATTAATGGGGAACCAGCAGGTCACCAGGTTTATAAGGCTTTGCTCCCTGTTACGCTGGCTAAGCCCAGGTGTGGGTTCCTAAAGTTGCCATTCTGGGGGCGTATGGGAAAGTGTTGCCTACAGGCCCACACCTCCTTGTGTGAATCACGCCTGGCGGACAAGAAAGCCAAAAATGCCCCAAACAAGTGAGTTTACAGTAAAATATGACAGACATGATGAGACAGAGGAGAGGAGGGATCTGGCTGGGAGTTGGCACTGTCCGTGGGTGATGAAAGCCAAGGGGAATGGAAAATGCCAGGCCCGCCCCCTAGTCATGACTATAAAGCACTCGCATCCTTTTACAACTTACCTGAGCACCTTTCTCTTCTCTTTGCCAACTCTCTTGCTCACTGACTTAACTCGTTCTCGGCACCATGACCACCTGCAGCCGCCAGTTCACCTCCTCTGGCTCCATGAAGGGCTCCTGTGGCATTGGTGGTGGCTCCAGCCGCATCTCCTCTGTCCTGACCGCAGGCTCCTGCCGGGCCCCCAGTGCCTACGGGGGCATGTCGGTCTCCTCTTCCCGCTTCTCCTCCGGAGGGGCCTGTGGGCTGGGAGGCGGCTATGGTGGTGGCTTCAGCAGCAGCAGCAGCTTTGGTGGGGCCCTAGGTAGTGGCTTTGGTGGAGGATATGGTGGTGGCCTTGGTGCTGGCTTTGGTGGTGGCTTTGGCGGTGGTATGGGTGGTGGCTTAGGTGGTGGCTTTGGTGGTGGTGATGGGCTCCTGGTGGGCAACGAGAAAGTGACCATGCAGAACCTCAACGACCGCCTGGCCTCCTACCTGGACAAGGTCCGTGCCCTGGAGGAGGCCAACACTGATCTGGAGGTGAAGATCCGTGACTGGTACCAGAAGCAACGGCCCGCTGAGTCCAAAGACTACACCCCCTACTTCAAGACCATCGAAGATCTGAGGAACAAGGTTTGTGGACCAGGCAGCAGGAGGTGCCATTCCAGCTACCTTACTCTGGCAACAGTAGATGTCTTAGGCTACTGGCATATTTAGATTCCTAGGAAGATGGACCCCAAGCCCAGACCCCTTCTTCTGAGGCTCTGAACTCCCCATACAAGACTAGTCAGAGGGAAGATGCTCTCCCCCGTCCCAGCCTTGCTCCTACCCTTCTGGGCTCCGGGTTCTTAGGCCCTGTGAGATCAGTAATTCCAGCCCTTACATTATACAGAGGATTTGAAAAGTGTTGTGTGACCTGCTCAAGGCCACACAGCAAAGTATTGGCAAAGAGGAGACTAGAACCCTGGCCTTTCACCTTCCAGTACAAGAGACAGTGCAACCTGTTCTCTAGCACAGGGGTGGAGTGAGGCTGTAACGGGACCAGGCTAAACACCCTAACTGCTCATTAGCTCATTAGTCTGGGCTGTGGTGGATAACGCCCATGAGCCTTGGCACCTTCGTGACAGCCAAGCGGGCACAGAAACCCACAAAGACAATCAATCAAGGCCTATCTTATGTCCCCTGCACAAGAGGGGGCTGGGGTGGGCTTGTGTCATCTGACCGGCCCCTTCTTCCTGCCTCCTACTTCACCCAGAGCCTTCCCTGCTGACCCCGTTTCCCTTGCCTGGCTCTGCTGCCTTGCATGGATTAGGGAAATGAGATGATGAAGGAAGGAACTCCAACCCTGCTCAGGGTTCCATCTAGCTATGTTTCCTTTCTTGGCTTCCTCTTTTCTAATCCTCTGTACAAGCTGGATCTCATTTCTTGGAAAATCTCACCTGAGACCCCACATCCCGTGGGATTACAAAGGAATGTATATGGCTGCAAAGGATAGGCTTCTGCAGAGAAAGGAAGGTTCAGAACAGGAAAGGGTTCCAAAGAGCCTTTAGGTCACTTCCCTCACCTTTAAGTGAGGAACTTAAGGTCCTGAGACCTGGCTCAGATGTCACAGCAAGTCAGAGGCAGAACTGGAATCAGAAGTTAAGGGCTTTTTGATTTGAAAGCCAGAGCTCTTTCTGCACGTTCTGCCTACCACATATCAGCCAAGTCCTGGGTCAAAGTTGGATCCCTTGGGGTCAACCTTTAGGTGGCTGTGGTGAAGATTTGGGTGTCTGGAGAGAAGAGGGTACTCAGGCAGAAGCAGCAATGCAAAGGCTAATGAAAGCTGCAATGAAGTCTGGCTGGGGAGGTCACTTTGATAAATGACCTACGTTCTTCCATCCTTCAGATCCTCACAGCCACTGTGGACAATGCCAATGTAGTGCTGCAGATTGACAACGCCCGCCTGGCTGCTGATGACTTCCGTACCAAGTGAGTTTGTGGTGGTGGCCCAGAACCTCCAGTCTCCCCAGGGTGGGCCTTTTTGGAGCAGTGTTTACAAACAGTAGACCAGTGCCAGGAAGGCTGCATGGAAACCCCTTGGGGAGCTTGTAAAAATACCAACCTCTAGGCCCCACCCTTGGAGCTCTCATCCACTTATTTTTAGTAGGCTATCTGGGTAATTCTGATCCACAGCCAGGTTTGAGAACCACTGCTTTAGGGAGAGTTGCTCTCCACTTTCCCACCTGCCTCTGAAGTACAGGAGGTGGTCAAGTTTGGAGGTCTTGTGCACTGTTGCTTGCCTGAAGCTATGAGCACCACAATCCTCATCTACATTCTGCAGCATGATCACCTACTTTATTCCCAGTGCCCCCAGGAATGTTCAGCCTGAGCAATCAATGGGAACTGTGTCCACAAACCACCCACTACAGAGTACCAGCTATGGGAAGACACTGCATGGGATAGAGAACAAAGCCTTCAGTGTGGCCAGAAAGGGTGTCTCACTTCTCTTCTCCTGGGTCATTTCAGGTACGAGACGGAGCTGAACCTGCGCATGAGCGTGGAGGCCGACATCAACGGCCTGCGCAGGGTGCTGGACGAGCTGACCCTGGCCAGAGCCGACCTGGAGATGCAGATCGAGAGCCTGAAGGAGGAGCTGGCCTACCTGAAGAAGAACCATGAGGAGGTTAGACCTTATTGGGGAAGGCAGCTTCAAAGATAAGCTGAGGGAGAAGAGGTGGAATTGAGATGATGGGAGGGCATTAACCAAACCAAGAGCACCTTTGACTAGAGAACCTCAATCTTTTACCATGGGGATCTCCTGACTGTAGACTGTTCTCTGGTTGTGCAGGAGATGAACTCCCTGAGAGGCCAAGTGGGCGGAGATGTCAATGTGGAGATGGATGCTGCTCCTGGGGTGGACCTGAGCCGCATCTTGAACGAAATGCGTGACCAGTATGAGAAGATTGCGGAGAAGAACCGCAAGGATGCCGAAGAATGGTTCTTCAGCAAGGTGGGTGCCGTTCAAGATGGAAGGGGTCCAGGAAAACTTCTTTCCAGGGGCTCCTGGTGTGAATGACGTTCTTTTTTTCTCCAGACAGAGGAGCTGAACCGTGAGGTGGCCACCAACAGCGAGCTGGTGCAGAGTGGCAAGAGCGAGATCTCTGAGCTCCGGCGCACAATGCAGAACCTGGAGATTGAGCTGCAGTCCCAGCTCAGCATGGTAGGGATGCTGCCAGGCACAGGTTGGGTCCAGGGCCTGGGAGAGAGGCACTGACTGCCCTTATTAACCCCTGCCTCCCTTTCCCTCCCCTGCAGAAAGCATCCCTGGAGAACAGCCTGGAAGAGACCAAAGGCCGCTACTGCATGCAACTGGCCCAGATCCAGGAGATGATCAGCAGTGTGGAGGAGCAGCTGGCCCAGCTGCGCTGCGAGATGGAGCAGCAGAATCAGGAATACAAGATCCTGCTGGACGTGAAGACCCGGCTGGAGCAGGAGATTGCCACCTACCGCCGCCTGCTGGAGGGCGAGGATGCCCAGTGAGTGTCCTACCCTCCCCCCTGTCAATGTCCCCATTGCTCTCTCTTTGTGCCCCCCAAGTGTCTAATCGTTCTGCCCTTTCTGTCTTCACAGCCTTGCCTCTTCATTCTCCTCTGGCTCTCAGTCTCACAGAGATGGTAAGACCTTCTCCTCTTCATGTCTGGGGTTGGGACCACCCTGTCCTGCCCCGAGCAGCAACCTAGGGGCTTCTTGAGGGGCTGAGCTAGACTTTCTTCACAAAGTATCCCTATTGAACTTCCTGAGGTAGAAGGAATCGTTCTAGACCTACCTTATGGTTAGGAATTGGTGGTCTCCTTTACTTCTTCCACTCAATGTCTACAGCAGACCCCATGGCTATGGTGGTCAGCACCACAGGCAGGAACTTATATGGCTCTTCCTGCCAAGACCAGTCCATTTGAGTCAATTTGAACAGAATCAATTGGATCTGAGTTCTCAGGAAGATCCAATCTGTAGACATAGACTGTCCCTGACCTGAGGGAGCCCCAGTCTGAAAGAAATGTGCTCATGGTATCAGTGCTTGAGCAATAGTGAAGTGGTAATTAGGGGAGAGAGCAAGGAGACAGGTTCACTTAAATGTCCTCACCTCCTTGGGTTCCCCACTCCTGATTTCCCCATTGCCTGCCCACCTCTGATAACTCCCTCTCGACCCTCTTCTCCAGCGAGCTCCACCAGCCGCCAGATTCGCACCAAGGTCGTAGATGTGCACGATGGCAAGGTGGTGTCCACCCACGAGCAGGTCCTTCGCTCCAAGAACTAAGGCTGCACAGCACTGCTCAGGCCTAGCAGACCCCCTGCATGGATACAGAGCTCTCTGGGGGATCCCCTCTTCTACTCTCAAAGCATTTCCCACTTGGACCCTGCTTCACCTTTGCCCCCACCTGGCAATCAATAAAGCTTCATTTTTTTGAGTTGCACAACTCCCGCCTCTGCCTGGTCATTGGTAGGAGTGGAGGTGGGAGAAAGCGGGGGAAGCAATAGAGCTAGTCACAGCACCTGGCTGTGGCCTCTGGAACTGGGAGAAAGGGTTTGGGGGTGGATTGGGCTCAGGTTGCAGGATGGCTTTCATCATCTCAAAAAGTACAGATAGATGTGTGTACCAGGTCATATGTGGTGTCTTCTAGGGCATGAGGGAACATTCATTAATTCACTCATTTATTAAGTTCATTCATTCACCAGGTATCAAGTGCCTGTTATGTGCCAGGCACTGTACTATGTTAAGGGTTCTTAACATTTTTTGTAATAAGTGATTCATCTGAGAATCTATTGAAAGCTATAGATCTTTTCCTGCTCCCCCAAAAAAGCACACCCACACATCTGCAAACAATTTCATGGTCTTCATGGATCCCCTAGAGCTCATCAGTGGGGGTCCATGAACCCAGGTAAGAACTCATGCTCTACTGACAGTCCCACCTCCTTCCAACCCACCTGATTCTGCCTCCAGAGCTGGGTTTGAATCCTGCCTGCATTTAGTTGTTGACCTAGGGCAAGTTGCTTATCATCACCAAGCCTCAGTTCCAACATCTTTAAGGTGGGCATAATGACAACACCTGGCTCATGGCTTGTTGGGAGTATTAGCTGGAAGAATGCATGCAAAAAGCCTCTAGCACAGAGCCTGTTAGAGAGAAGACTCAACACACAGATGCATTAGTGATCTTGTGTGTGCTGCTGCTTATGTGTGGGGACTATCTGCTCACAATGAGGGCATTTTTAGAGGACTTGGGAACAGTGAATGATTTCCAACCCAGTTCTGAATGAGCTCCAAGAATGTGGAGAGTTTGAGTCTGAGTTTTCTTACCTGCCATGTAAAGATGGCAAACTCTGCTTCTTGGGGTTGAGGGGGGAATTCAATGACTTTAATGCTCCTGAAGGGCCAGGATTGGAGGAGCTTTCCCTTGGTGAAGAGTATCTTTCCCACTTTTTAAGGGTCTGGAAAGGAAGGAAAAAGGGGAGTAGCCTCACCTGAGTGAGTAGAGAAGATTCCAGCAGTAGGTGGGGCTCACCACCTCAGGCTAGGAAAGAGTTGACCAGTTACTGTGTCAGTTTTAACAGCTCATTTGTTTGAACAAACTTTCTAGGAGAAGTCCAGGGACACTAGGGTTGAAAAAGGCTGTTTGGGCAAAGGGGCAACAAGCCTGGCCTTTGGAATCAGACAATCTGGGTTGGAGTGCCTGGCTTGCCATTGATTAGCTGTGAAGAGTTTGGGCAAGATACTGAAGCCCACTTTGCTTTTTTACAAAGTGGGGAATAGAATCTCTTACTATATAAGGCTGGTGGAGGATGAAATGAGCTCATGCAGCCAACAAGTTTAGCATTGTGTTGGCACATAGTCAGTGCTCTATATACGGTAGTGTAAAACCAAAAACCCAAACCCACTACCATTGATTCGATTCTGACTCATAGTGACCATTTAAGACAGAGTAGAAGTGCCTCACAGGGTTTCCAAGGCTGTAAATCTTTATGGAAGCAGACTGCCTCATCTTTGTCCCATGGAGCAGCTGGTGGGTTTGAACCACCAACTTTTTAGTTAGCAGCTGAATGCTTTAACCATTACACCACTAGAGCTCCAATAGTGGTGTAAGAAGGTGAGTTGTTAAGGAAATGAGTGAAGTGCTATTGGTTTCTCTTGTTCTCACATTCACCCTAGGAAAGAGAGGCTGGCTTTGTGTTCCTGAAACTCTGGGATGTCTTTTTACCTGAGTTTTGTCATTAAGAATTTATCTGAGTGGTCCCTGGGTGCGTGGGCCATCCTGGAAGTTTAGGAGGTATAAGGGGACAATCAGGGAAGAGGAGGTTTTGAGAGATCTTTGAAGAATGGGAAGGATGAGGGTCTGTGGGTCCTAGAGGTGGTAGGACCCTGGTGGAGAGGGGCTGTATGAGACCTAAGGATGCTGGACCCTGGATAGCGGAGTTTCTAGCTAGGTAATGAGAATCCTGCTCAAACGTAGCATGGAATCGGGATTGGTCCACATTTGAGAGGCAACATGAGCCTGGACAGAGAGGAAAATATAGCAACATTTACCAGTGGGGATTGAAGATGAGAAGACCTAGCACGAGATTCCCTAGACACACCCGACCTGGGGGAGCCAGAGAGTAAAGTTTCCATCCCCAAAGGAAACTGATACAATTTAGAAGGATAGAAACACGAGGTTTCTTAAACTTGAATGTAGTGGGGGGAGATTCACCTCTAGAGTGGCTGCCATTACTGTTTGAAGGGGTACTTGGGAGAATTGGGCTTGGTTGAGGGTAAAGATGGCAGTCTGAGGCCACCAGGCTAAAAGGTAGACTCAGAACTGGGCGAGGAGGAAGTTGGTCATTGGGCTTAGAGGCACTCCCAGATCCCAAAGGAAAATGGCAGACAGGGCAGCTGTCCTAAGGTCCCAGGTGGACCCCACTACCCTTTGGCATCTCCCACATACTGGACTGGGAAGGGTGGAGGCAACACTTTGGATCCTGTTGTTGAACAATGCTCTTGTCTATAGAGCCTGGCTGTCATGAGTACCTAACTAAAGACCTGTGACCAACAGTTCTACAGTGGCAAGATTGCACTCCCCCTGCCCCACCTCCCAAAACAAACAAACAAACAAACAAAATCCCAGCTCTAAACAGTAGGAGATCAGAAAAGCAACTCAATAGCACAGGCTAGTGGAGGCAGAAGGAGTTGCCTTTCCGAGTCCTGGGATGGGTCACTTGACCTCTCTGGTTCCACTGTCCCCTAATGCATTCTAGGAGGTGTGATCCTCTTTCCGCCCTCTCAGGACACAGGATGACAGTGCTGCAATGGGCTGTGGAGGTGCCCCCTCCAATCTCCTCATCTTTGGTAGACAGTGGCCTGAGCCCAGCCTGGTGCTTAGGTCCCCTGGTCCTCAGCCCTGGATGGCTTCTTCCAGTTCTTTTTTCTCTCAGGGATGGGATGATGCTCAGAGCCCAATGGGACCAGCATGAATTTATTGAAATTCTGAGTTCCCTTCAGTATGTTTTTTTTTTTTTTTTTTTTTTTTTTTTTTTTTTTTTTTTTTTACTGGGAGAGGACCTCAAATGTGCCCAGAGAACTTGATAGGCAGTAAGTGGTATCTCTCCCTATGGTTATGTGATCAGGTGAATGGCTTTTTCCCAAGGCCACAGATGACCTATTGTTGTTGTTATGTGCTGTGGAGTTGGACCCGACTCATAGTGACCCCTCCTTGGGTTTCTGAAGTAGTATCACTATGGAAGTAGATTGCCCAACCTTCCTTCCGAGGAGTGGCTGGTGGATTTGAACTACCAGCCTTCTGGTTAGCAGTCAAGTGCCTTAGCACTACACTACCAGAGCTCCCACAGATGACTCGGTTTGGGTAATGTGGCCAATTAATCCTGCAGGCTGATGTCAGAGCCAGCAACCACAGAAGGCCCCAAGTCCAGGAGGCTGGGATCCCTGATGTCCTGGCTGGGCTGCCCCAGGGGTTCCCTGGCTTATCTCACTGAGCTTGGATACTCTCTCACAAAGGGGAACAGGAGCATCCAGGGACTTGCAGGGCAAAGGCCTGGCCTCAGGCAGACACACGTCAGGCAGCAGCTTCTCCTTTTGTCTTTGGCTGGGCCAGTCCTTTCCTGAAAGGGCTTCCCTCTGTGGGACTGTTAGCCATAGGGCCAGGCCTGAGAAAGAAAGCTTTTTTCTTTGAGGTATTCTGATGGACTCAGCATGAATTTCGGGGTGACTCAGCAAAAAGAGACATATACAGATAGAGATACAAATGCATATAGACAGAGACAGAGAGAGTCAGACAGATACAGAGAGAAAGAGCAGATAGTGAAAGTCCCCTATGTCATTCATTCACTGAATGAATTTACTGAAGATTGCTGTTCTAGGTGTGGAGGACATAGAGGCGAATTGAGACAGACTGCATAAGGAGAGAGACAAAGCAAGGAGAAAGGCAGAGACCCAGAGAGGGGGGTAAGGTGGGGGGCTTAGGGCCGAGAGGAGCCCTGGCCTGTAGCTGTCTTAGCTCCCACTCCCTGGAGGACAAATCCCGGCTCCACCCACTGCTGGTTTAGCTCTGTGACACTTAACCTCTCTGAGCCTCAATGTCTTCCTCTCTAAAATAGTCTTAAAATTTGTACCCATCTCATAGCGTAGCTGTAAAGATTAAATACAATAGTGCAGGCCTTGCCTGGAACACTGCAATGTCTCTCAAAAGAAGGGGCTGTGTTTTCCAAAGTTTGTCTCTTCTGCCAGTCCCTACGGAGCACAGATCCTCACTCTCACTGGGACCTCAGTGAAAACTGGATGGATTAACTGATTATAAGCAAGAAGGCTGAGAGCCCAAGGCATCCAGACTGTCCAAAGGGAAGTCGGAGGGGGGACGGGACACAGTGTCATTGAGAGTGAGGAAAATGTCCCACTCTGTGCCCTGTATCAGGGGCTATACAAGCATTAGCTCTTTTAAGCCTCACAATAACTTCATGAGGTCAGAACCATTTTTCTTCACCCAGATTCTCTTCTTGGTTGAACCCACTGCCCGTTAGTCATACTGGCCTTCTGTTCTTGCAGCCACTTTGGTCCTTCCCACCTCAGGACATTTGCATGTGCTATTCCCTCTCCCCAGGCTGTTCTTCCCCATTTCCCTTCACCTGACTCACTCCTACTCACCCTTCCCTCTGGTGTCTCTTTCTCAGGAAAACCCTCCCTGATCCCCCAGACCTGGCCACCCACCTTGTTATGTGCTCTCCATACATTTTCCCGTCAATAGCACTCACCCCAGTTTTGCATTATACATTCATTTTTTGAGAGTCTGTTTTATCTCATACCTGTCCAGCAAGGCAGGGGCTAGGTCTGGTTCACTTATCACTTTATCCCTAGCATTCCATACAGTGAAAAAAAACCAAAAACCAAAAAAAAAACAAAAACCAAACTCACTGCCATTGAGTCGATTCTGACTCATAATGACTTCTCATGGGTTTCTGAGGCTGGTAAATCTTTATGGAAGTGGATTGTCTGGTCTTCCTTCTGCGGAGTGGCTGGTGGCTTTGAACCACCAACCTTCTGGTTAACAGTCAATGCCTTAGGCACTCCACACAGCAGGTGCTCAATAAAGAGCAAATCAGATTTACAGTAAGCAAAACATTTCAGAGAGGAGAAGCCAATTTCCCAAACTAAATGGAGGAAACTTTAGATTCAGATCTGTCTAGCTCCAAAGCAAAGCCCTTTCCCTCTCTGCTCAGCAAGGCTGACATGACCAGGGGGAGCCAACTGAAGCCTCACCATATCCCCACCCTCTCTTCCATGCCTCTTGGTCTGGTGGGGCCTGGCTAGGTGGGTAGTGGCCGGTGCCAGTGTATGAGGAAAGAATAAGCGTTGACAGACAGGCACAGACACAGTTCTTGCCAGCCTTGTGCCAGGAGACAGCATGCTCCTGTCTAGATCCATAATGGTGAGGCAGGCCCACTCAGCAAGAGAGGAGCCCTGACTCAGGCCTACACTCCTGCCCCCAGCAGCCAGCTACATGCTGACTCAGGGCCCTCCCCAGGTTCCACCTCAGGCTCAATGACTGACAGCTCAGCTATTGCGCAAGCATCTCCTTGCTCCCACCCTGTGCTTTCCTGGCCTGCAAGTCTCCAGTGGAGGGCCCCTCCCCCTTGGAGGCCCCTTGTGGGTAGTATCCCTGCTGTCTGAATCCTCGCAGCCCCTTTGTCCCTGCATGCTGAATCTGCTGAGCCTGCACAGGGGCCACAGAGTGGAAGTGCAGACACTCCTTGAGTCTCATTCACATCAAGGTGTGTTGACCTGCGTGGGCTCCATTTCTCCTTGCTCATTCTTTGAGGTTTCCATTGGAGATATTGGAGGCCCTGAGAGGGTCAAAGAGGGAGCCATGCAACACAGCCTAGAAGCAATCAGTCACACTGGCCAGGGCTCTCTTAGCCTCTTCATCCCAGGACTCATCTCGCCCAAGCTGGCCCCCTATGCCAGGCCCCTTGGGAAAAGGGAAGTGATGGTACCCAGCTGCAACTGGTCCCCAATCTGGACCCTGGGGATTGTCTAGCACAGCAAGTGCTTCTTCCTATTAGGAGCAGGGCCAGAAGTGGGGAGGAGAACCAGATGTGGGAAGGAGGGCCAGAAGGGGAGAGGAAGCTCAGATGTGAGAAGAATTGGCAGATGTTGGGAGCAGTGCTGGGTGTGGGGCATTGTTGCACATTCCTCCAGAGACCTCCCACCCCTAGCAAGGCATTATGTACAAACTGTCCTTATCCCCCTGAAACTCTATACGAAGGAGCCCTGGCGGCACAAGTTAAATGCTTGACTGATAACAAAAAGGTTGGTGGTTCAAACTCACACATTGGCTCTTTGGGAGAAAAGTCCCAGCAATCTGTTTTCATAAAGATTACAGCCTAGGAAACCCCATGGGGCAATTCTGTTTGTTTCGTGGAACTGGTAAGAATTCAAGTCTACTCAACAACACCTACTAACAACAACTCTACTTAAAGGGATTTCTTAGGAGGAAATCAAGGCCACGGCCACAGGGGTAGGGAGGGTGGCTGGGAGGGCACTAGCACTGAATGGGAGCTCCTACTGTCTCCACTCTACTGCTCTCCAACCACTTGCTGGGGAGGCCAGAGGTGGGAGCAGAGGTGGCCACAGGAAAGAGAAGCAGGCAGATATGCAGGGAAGGCCCAGATGTGGAGGAAGGGGCTGGGACTTCATAGCACTCAAATAAGGCATGTGGTCAGAATTTCCTCAATCCAAGCAGAGATCAGTCAGAAAGTCCAAAATTCAGGGATTAGCTGTGCAGAGGTCCTTTGGGCAGCTGGGAGCTGGATGGAAATCTGAGGCTGGAGCCTGCCACTCAGGCCTGGAAAGGGAAAGCTGAGGAAGTGCTGAAGGTGGAGGTTGGTGGGCTGGCCACCAGGACTGGAAATGGACTAGCTCTCAGGAGATCCAGTTGGACAGTGGGCTCCAGCTGGGAGCTTCTGGTCAGTCATCCAAGCCTCAACTTCCCTGACATTGTCAAGTCTTAGCATCTTCCAACACAATTGTATTTGCAGAGAACAGCAGGGCTCCAGAGGTGGTGGTCTACCTGCTCTACCTGCCGCTGTCCATCCCCACCCCGCCTCTGTTCTGACTTCTCCACTCAGCTCCTAGAACCTGTGGTTTACATCCCAACCAGAGTGGTGACAACAGCGTGGCGATGGGGCATGGGGTGGAAAGGGCAGCAGAAGGGGGCCAGGCCAGGGTGGCAGCTGCCCAGACCTCAACCCACATTGCAAGCAGATTCTGGGCTCATCAGCTAGCTTGGCAGGGGCCCTGGGGAAAGGTCTAGAACCATCCAAGAAAGTAGAGAGGGCATCAACACACTCCCACCAACCTTGCCCTGAGTTTGCCAGGTGACAGGCACTCACAAAACACCTTCACTATTCTCTGTACCACCTATTTAAATTTTAAATTAGCATATTTTGTACACCCTTGAAATACTGATTTTATCACATATGGCAAATCAGCTCACCTTTCCTTCCAGTGAATGTATTTTATAAAGGAGGTGGAAACCTTGTGTTAGCACCCAACATGTGAAAATCAGAATCACTTGCTAGAAATAGAAGTGAATTCATAAATCATTTACTTATTAATAAATAAAAGTAAATATATAAGTAAATATTTATATTTGACTATATAAAAAACCAAAAAATAAAGGATAAATATTTAAAAATAAGGGTATAAAGAAATGTATTTATTTATAAATACATAAATGTCTAACTAGATACTGTTACTTCCTAAAGGTTCAGCACCCACGGCCAGCTCTCATTTTGTTAAACAGGGTGGTTGACAGATGGGGAGGGGTGTTATAGAGCCCCAACTTGACTAATCAAAAGACTGTAAAATATAAGAAAGAAATATTTTCTCAGTAAGTGATTCAATACTATTTAACACAGTTTGTTTATCACCTGGGTTTTTGGGTGGTGCAAATGTTTTGTGCTTGACTCCTAATCTAGAGGTTGGTGGTTCAAACCCATTCAGTGGTTCTTCGGAAGAAAGGCCTGGTGATCTGCTTCTGTAACTAGTTGCTGTTGAGTCAGCCAAGAAGAGACTATCAAGCAGTTCTTCTTGTAACACTTGGGAGTCACCGTGAGTCAGAATCAACTTGACGGCAATGGGTTTGGTTGGGTTTGGTTTTGTGCATCATCTAAAATCATCTCAAGGACTCATCCTTTAGGAAGCCTGAACACCATTTAGTCTCAGCCCAGAGGCCACTGCCTCTTCCAGGCTTGCTGACCATCCCAGCTTCTCTCTTTCTACCTTCAGCTCTTATTTGGGCTCTTAGTATCTCCACCTGGCACGACTGATTATCTTTCCTCCTCCCCTTATTTCTTAGGATCCTACTTGGACCAGATACCATGCAGGGTGAGGACAAGATGGGCAGATGCAGGTGTCGAGGAGCTGCTGCTGCCTACTGGGAGAGCCATGAAGGTTCAATGTGAGAAACTACCAGGAAGTAAAGTGCAAACCCAGAGGGAAGCACCCAGGAGGGCTTCACAGAGGAGGAGGCACATGACTGGACCACCAAAGATGAGTAGGAATTTTCTGGGTAGAAAATAGAGGGACATTTCTGTTAGCAGGAACCACATGTGCTGAGCATACCCAAGGTATGAAGGGTGTTTGGGGAGCATTTTGTGGGTAATGTGGTCAGACATGGGTTAGAAAGACTACTGAGGCTGCAGTGTGGTGGAGGGTTCAGAGGGACATGGGAAAGTCAGGAAGTGCAGTTGGGAGTTGCTAGTAAAGTTCAGGTTAGGGCAGAGTTGAGAGGGAGCTAGGGGGTTGAATAATCAAAGGCAGTCCATTATTTCTTGAGTGCTTATCATGCTTAGTTTACTATGTGATGGGCAACTATTAGTACCATTCTTTTGCAGAGGAGGGAGTTGAGGCACAGAGTAGTTAAGGAACTTACCAAGGTCCCACAGCTAGTGAGCACAGAGCTGGGACTAAGCTCAAGACGTCTGGCACCAGAACCCACAATCTTCTTCACTGCCCTCTTCTGGCCTTGGTGACCAGAATATGCTGCTGAGTTTCTGTCAGGAGCAGAGAATTGCAAGTTGTAGGACTAAGCCACAGGAGCTCTGGTAGCATAGTGCCTAAGGCACTTGACTGCAAACCAGAAAGCTAGAGGTTCAAATCCACCAGCCACTCCTTGGAAGGAAGGTTGGGCAATCTACTTCTGTAGTGATACCGCCTAGGAAACCCAAGGAAGGGTCGCTACGAGTTGGGGCCGACTCGAGGGCACATAACAACAATAATAGGACTAAGCCACACATCTCCGTATCCCTCCCAGGGCTCAATATGGTGTAGACAAGGTCAATTCCACACTCACTGTGGGGCCCTACTTTAAAACCAGGATAGTCAAGGCACTTACATTCCTGCTCAGAGATCAACTGCCATTGAGTTGACTCTGACTCATGGTTACTGCTTGTTGTCAGAGAAGAACAGTGCTCCACAGGGTTTTCAATGGAGGACTTTTTGGAAGTAGATCAGCAGGCCTGTCTTCCCTGATGCCTCTGAGAGCCTCCAACCTTATGGTTAGCAGTCAAGTGCATTAACTGCTTATATCACACATGGACTCCGTCAGCTGGTATTAAACCAAAAAGCCTGTTGCTGTTGAGTCAATTCTGATGTATGGAGCCCCATGTGTTACTCCATAGCACCGTTCTTGGACTTGAAGGCAACAGGTTGTTTTTTGGGATCTTATGAAAGTAGTTTGTCTAGGCCTTTCTTCTGAGGTGACTCTGGGTGGCCTTGAACCTCCAGCCTTTGAGTTAGCAGCTAAGTGAGTTCACTATTTGCACCACCTAGGGACTCCATCAGCTGGTATTAGTATCACTTTATTTAGATCCACTGTCTTTCCAAATCCTTCACATGCTGGTCCTGAGCCCTGGTGGGTGTGCTGCTTTGACTGTCTCAATCTTCCTGCCATGCCTCTCTCATCTCCTCCATCAGACTGGAGTCTCCTGAGGGCAGGGCCTCTTTCTCCCCAGTCAGACTGGAGGAGCCCTGAGAACAAGGACTGGGCTCCATGAAGACAGGGGCTGTGTTTCCCACTCACACTGGGAGCTCCCTGTGGGCAGAGGCTGTGCCCCCTCCATCCTCTATCAACCAGTCCTTAGTACTCAGGGCCCAGCACAGCCACAGTGGACACAAACAAGGTGGCCGGGGGGAGGAGATAGTAATAATTATCACAGGGAGGTGGCTCTGTACCTGCAGTTTCTGTCCCAGAGGGGCTGAGTTTCTGACCTGCTGTCTGGACCAGCCGGAGACCAAACTCCAGGATCTAGGTCACCCCCTTGGCAGGCAAGCTGATTTATGTACCCCTGACAGCCTAATATCATCAAACTACCCCACACAATGGAGAGAGAGAGAGGCTGGGCTGCTGCTGGGCAGTGACAAAAGAACACTGAGCCTGGGGCAGCCGGCCGCCTCCCAGATCCCAGACCTCCTGAGAGTCTGTGGGGGAAGGGGGGAGGCTGGTGCAGATAGAAGGCACACCCCCAGGTGTGCTACCTTCAGCCAGGGGTATAAGTAGGCAGTCCCAGGGTCAGCTCTGTACCTTGCACTCCAACTAGCAGCGTTCCGACAACCACTTCTCATCATCCCGAGCTTGGGCAGTGCCATGAGCTGCAGCCAATTCTCATCATCCCACCGGAGCCGCAGTAGTTGTTGGGGTGGTGGGGGCAGCAGGGGCAGCATGAGATCTTCCTTCAGTTGCTTCAGCTCCTCAGGGGCTGGTGGAGGAGGGGGCAGGTTTAGCTTTTTATCCCAGTAGTTATGGCGGGGGAAGCTTTGGGGTCTGTGGGAAGGGAGGTGGCAGCAGTTTTGGCTCCAGCTACAGTGGAGGATCTGCAGGTGGTTTCAGTCTGGTAGCTTTGGTGGAGGTTTCAGGGGCTTTGGTACTGGTTCTGGAGGAGGTTTTGGTGGGTCTGGGGGCTATGGTGGTGGTTTTGGCTGTGGTTCTGGAGGGGGCTTTGATGGTGGTTCTGGAGGTGGGTTTGGAGGAGGTAATGGTGGTATTCTGACTGCTGATGAGAAGTCCACCATGCAGGGCCTCATTGCCCAGCTGGCCTCTTACTTGGATAAGGTGCAGGCACTAGAGGAGGCCAACAGTTATCTGGAGAATAAGATCCATCAGTGGTACAACAATCAGGGCTCTAAGAACTTCCAAAAAGGACTGTTCCTCCTACTATGATACTATTGAAGATCTCAAGAACCAGGTAGGTGGATGAAATGCTAATTTTTCTCTCAGAAAATCAATCCTATCTCTCTCTCTTTCTACTTCAACTGAATTCCCACAGGGGTCTGTCTTGATTTTGCCAGTTCTGTTGGACTCAGACACATATGCTGGCTGTTCAAGTGATGCAGAGGATCTAGAACTGTGAGGATGGAAGCCACCCACCCACACATTCACCCACCCATCATCCATCCATCCATCCATCTGTCTATCCATCTACCTGTCAATCACTTATTTATCAATCCACCCAGTTTAGTGAGTGGGAGCCCTCAGTGTTGCTCTGGGCAAACAAAGTGATGTGCCAGACTTGGTCTCTGCACTGGAGGAGCTCACAATCTGGCTACTTATTCTTCTTACCCATTCCCCTTGCTTTCATATGCTGTTTCTTGTCCATCCTTTAGAGCCCAATTCAGTAACCATCTCTTCTCTGAAATCTTTGATTATCCATAGCAATAAGTCCTGTCTTCTTTCCTTGAATTCTTTTAAGGTACTTTGGACTTTGTAGTTGGCTGTGGGTTCCTTGGGAAACAGTATGTCACTGATCTCTAAATCCCACAATACCCTTTGTAGCAGACCTTTAATTATTTGTGGGATGAATGAACAAAGGGCACAGTAGCATCCTTGCTGAAAGTCTGTGTCAAGGACCGGCTGTTGGAAGCTCCTCCTGCCTCTGGAGCATCTTGCTGAATGCATCTTCACCTCTTACGGCTTTGCCTGGCTTCTTTTCCTCCAAGCAAAGGACATGTTGTCTTCCCTTTTTCAGATTGTGGATATCACGGTGGGCAATAACAAAATTGTCCTGGACATTGACAATATTTACATGATGCCAGATGACTTCAGGATGAGTCTTGCTTCCTTCTCCTTCTCCTCCCACTTCCAGTGTTCTGGGGTCCCTGCAGGGACTGATGACCCCTTGCTCATTCCCTCTTCAGGTTTGAGATAGACCAGGACCTGCAGCAAGCCATAGATGCTGACATCAATGGCCTATGCAGGGTGCTGGATGACCTGCCCATGCAGAAATCTGACCTGGAGATGCAGTATGAATCTGTGCAGGAAATGATGGTCCTCAAGAAGAACCATCAGGAGGTATGGTCCTGGCTACTTAAGGCTTATTGGGGAGGAGGAGACAGAAGTTCAGAGGCAGTAGTGGAGGGAGCTATGGAGCATTTCCTGGGGAGTCACTCCCTCCCTTACTCTTTAGGAAGACACTCCCAACTCCTCCTTAGCATTGCCTAAGGCGATGGTTGGGCTTTGCCTTCAGAGATGTGTCTGCCTATTTTTTTATTCTGGAGGGAATTTAGGGAGAGAGTAGAAAGGTTGTAGAGATGAGCCACTTTTATGATCTCATATCCTTTTCTTCCCTTTCAGGTGATGAACCAGCAGACTGGGCAGAACTCTGGGAATGTCAGTGTGCAGATGAATGCTGCTCCTGGCCAGGATCTCGCCAAGGTCCTCAGTGACATATTCCAAGAGTATGAGCAGATCATAGCTAAGACCATAAGGACATTGAAGAGCAATATGAGACTCAGGTGAGTCCACCATCATCACTTTGTCTCCCATCTCTTCATCTTCCTATCCCTCCATTCCACCCTTTTGTATCCCACCCTTCCATCCATCTCTTACTCTTCCATTTTCCACCTTTCAATCCTTCATCCTCCCATCCCTCTATCACTCATTCCTTCACCTTCCCATCCCTCCATCCCTATCCTTTCATCCTCTCCCTATCCCTTCCTCCATCCTCCCATCCTTCCTTCCATCTCTTAATCCAGCTGTCATCCATCTACCTATCAATTCATTCATTCCATGCAAACATTTATTTAATTTTAATTTTTTTATTGTGATTTGGGTGAAAGCTTACACAGCAAATTCATTTTCCATCCAGGAGTTTATACACATTTTGTTTCATGACATTGATTGCAATTCCCCACAAGCAAACATAGTTATTGGGTAGTTTCTTGGTGGTAGATTGCTTTTATGTGAAAAGCTGGATCTCAGAGATGAGCCAAATAAGACTGTTACTCTTGAGAAGCTCATGATATTTTAGGTGTGTATGTGAACAAAAGCAGAGCATGAACAACTTACTCTGAAGCTATGTGATGTAAGACTCTAGTATAGAGTCCTACAGTGCACATCCCACTGTAGACTCTGAGCTCCTTAATGGTAAAGACTCTGTTCCCCTTCCTCCCTGACTCTCCAGTGCCTAGCATAGGGAGTGGCACATGAGAACTTAAGTCTCTGTGTGTATGCGTGTGTGTGTTTGGAGAGTGGAGGAAGTCTGAAATAAGTTTAGAAAGATGGTTTGGGGACAAAGTATGAAAGGGCTTGCAATTCTGGTGATGAAGAATGTCAGACTGAAACCTTGGATCTGGCTGGAGGGTCCTAGTGCTCAGAATGATTTGGCTTTGACCTTAGTTTAGCTTTGGTGCTGAAGATAAAGGTCCTGGTGGGATGGGACAAAACCTTGCCCACTACAACACCTGGCATAGCCTGGTCCTCACTGAGCCTTTGGATTTTCAGATGACCCAGATTGAGCAGGAAGTGACTATGAGTGGCCAGGAGATGGAGTCTAATACCAAGGAGTTGACCCAGCTCTGGCGCAGTGTCCAAGAGTTGGAGATGGAGCTGCAGTCTCAGCTCAGCCTGGTTGGTAGTCCTGCTTCAGTCCTGCTGCTAGTGTGGGGCATTGCATGGCTTCTGGGGGTGGGGAGGAAAGGAGCTATGATACAGCATCCCTCTTAACACTCTCTTATTTTGAAGAGATCGGCCCTGGAGAAGACCTTGGAAGATACCAAGATGCTGCTCCTGTGGCCAGCTGCAGCAGATCCAGGAGCAGATCAGTAACCTGGAGGCCCAGCTCACGGAGGTCCGGGTGGCGACTGAGTGCCAGAATCAGGAATGCAGCCTTCTGTTCAGCATCAATACATGGCTGGAGCAGGAAATTAATGTCTACCGTGGCCTTCTTGAGGGTGGCCAGGAGGACTTGTAGGTGCCCCAGGACCCTGTAGAATCTCTAGATACCCTGATGCTACTCCAGCCTTTATGGACAAAGGCAGCTAGGAAAGCAAGTTTATACAAGGGTCTCATGGGTTGAGGATTTCTTCAGCCTGTGGGGGTATCTCAGGGTATTTGGGCTTTGGAAAATGAAGGTGACAATGAAAGAAGGGACTGTCACTCTGCTCCAGGGAGAGGAAGATTCCATAGTTAACATCTGGAGGCTGTCCTCTCCCAGGTAGGGTGCCAGCCCAGCCTCTGTCTTCCACCCCATAGGAAGAGAAACTTAGGAAGAATCATATTTGGGTCTTGACTCTGTCCAGATCCATCTGGTGGGTGCTGGAGGGGGTCATTCAGTTCCCTGTTTCTTTCCTCTACAGTTAATCTTCTGGAGCTGGACAAATTGGCTTTGGAGGTGGAGGAGGAAGTGGAGGAGGAAGTAGAGGAGGAAGTGGATTTCAAGGTGGAAGTGGAGGCAGCTATGGTGGAGGAAGTGGTGACAGCCACGGAGGAGGAAGTGGAAGGCAATCCCAGCCCCAGTCCTCTTCCTCAAAATCTGGTGACTGTGATGATACACAAGGTAAGGAACACCTGTAGGTTATGTGGAGGAAGGCATAGGTGTGACTTAAGAGTTAAAGTATTGCTCCTTTTTCAGTATCTTTGAGCCTCTCTGGAGAATACATATTTTGAACAGAACTAGATTTTAGGGGAAAGCTCTGGTAGCGTAATGCCTAAGACACCTGATTGCTAACCAGAAGGCTAGTGGTTCAAACCCACCACCCACTCCTTGGAAGGAAGGTTGGGCAATCTACTTCCATAGCGATACTGCCTCAGAAACTGAAGAAGGGGTCGCTATGAGTCAGGGCTGACTTGACGGCACATAACAACAACAAGATTTTAGGGAGATCTCTAGTGAGGTATTGTAGGACCTGTCCTCATTCTGAATTGATCATTATTTTTGACAGAGCTTTGGACCAAATTTACACGTGACTCTAGTCTCAATAGTCTGGGAGATGGAATGGGAATTGTGTATTGTCTTGTGTATTCCCTACAACACCATATGAGGCAGATTTTACTATTATTTCTGTTTTGGAGAAAAAGAAAATGAGAGGATACATAACTCACTCAAGGGCATACAATTCATATATGAGAAACTCAGTCCTCCACAGCTGGTAGTTATAACATGAGGATGAGGAGACTCAGATCAGCAAAAGTTCAGGTGGAAAAGGGATTTTAGTCAATTGTTGGCTTGTCCAAGCCAGTTATAGGATGCAACTACCAACAGGGGTGTATACTGAATGTCATAATCTAGATGTAAGAAAGAGTCACAGGTAAAGTGGTCTCTAGGTCAGAGAGAATTTCCCCACATGCACACTATTTTTTTTTTAAAATACCATTTTAATTAATTAATTATTTTTTGGGTACACATTGATTTCTATAAAGTAAAATATATAATACAAAATTATAGTAAAAGGCTGGATAGCATGACTGGGAATGTTTAGATCAGAAAAGGTTTGAGGTATCTGGGAGCTGTCTTTCTGCGGAGTGTCTGGTGTGGCTTTGTGTGTCAAGGGGCCCTGTAGAGCCATGGATGGGCATCTAGAGGCAGAGGCTGTCTTAATACCCAAGGGATTTTCTAACAAAATTGTTGAATGGTGGCAGGGCTGCCTCATGAGCTCCTCATCCTGAGAAATGGATGAGCATCTGCTGAGGTTGCTGCAGGGGAGATTCAGGACTTGGACGGGGGGCACTTCACTGGGTGAACCGCAGGTCCCTGCATCACAGGACTCTCCAGCTCTTGAGCTCCAGACTCCTTGCTCCCAGTTTCCCCATCTTTTCCAAGGCTCAGCCTCTCTGTCTCCTACTCTAAGTTGTCTTCTCACTCTCACTTCTCTCTCCCATCTCTTCTCAGGCTATCAGATGTGATACTAGAGCTCCTGAAAGCTTTCCATACTCAGGCTCTGCTGAACATCCCACAAAGGGCAGAGCTTGGATGGAACCTGCTCATTGCACTCCAGCATAAGAATGGCTGGGGATAAGCCCTGGTGCCCATTTGGCTCCTGTGGTAGTTATGTTTGTGTGTCAACTTGTCTGGGCCTGGTTGAGTGGCTGGGCAGCTGGATGTAGTAGTCCGCATGATGAGACTGGCAATCAACTCCATGGTGGGATCTACTGTGAGCAGCTGAGTAGCTGTCTTTGGGTATGTGGTCTGCTTCCTGTATATAAGGAGAAGCTTTGAGAATGGTCTCTAGCCTACGGCACGCTTGAACACTGCATGTAGCTGTGTTGTTGCTCAGCAGCCTGCCATGCTCTGCCGACCTTGGGACTTACAATGGACTTAAGTTAATGGCCTGCCGTGTGGTTGGGTAACACCAGGACTGCCTTTTTACTTGTCAACCCTGGGGCTTCTTAGCCTCAGCAGCCAACAGCTGTCTGAGTGAAGAAATGACTCTAGCTCCAGTGGGCCGTGAGCAGGAGGCAGAGCTGGACCTCAAGGTTGAGGGGCTTTCACTCAACCCCTAGAGCCTGGCCCTTTGAACTTGGACTTAAAGCCTCCAAACAGTGAGAGAATAAACTCCTGTTTGT
The DNA here is from genome assembly GCF_000298275.1 of Orycteropus afer afer. NCBI lineage: Eukaryota > Metazoa > Chordata > Mammalia > Tubulidentata > Orycteropodidae > Orycteropus > Orycteropus afer. The sequence goes on along the minus strand of NW_006921672.1, from coordinate 10,202,423 downwards.
TAAGGTTGTCCCATTCTTGGTGTATTCTTGTCAGAGTGGCACTAGGTAACCAGAACAGCTCCCTCTTCTGCTTGGCTTTGATGTCCTCAAGGCAAGGAGACCTCCCTTCTTCTTTCTGGCCTGGGGATGATCCCACTCCCTGCCTGATCCTGACTTTCTAATAAAACTCTTACTGCAAATCAGAATTTGGACTTTGACCCATTTGTTCTTTAGGATTTAGAAGGGGCAGAATGGAGTGAAGAGAGAATCAATCAAAGCCACTTTAAAAAAGATTGGTTAGCTTTTCTGTCCATTAACTTTTGCTTGTAACAAAACATCCCCCAATTTAGTGGCTAAAAAGAGCAGCCATATATTTAGCTCATGATTTTGCAGTTGGCAATTTAGACTGGGTACAGCTGGGCAGTTCTGGACTCCTCTAAGTATCCTTTATGCAGCTGGGTGATTCTGCTTCTGGGGTGTTCTGGTTCCCTAGTGCTGCTCTGACAAGAATATACCACAAATGGGATGGCCTTAACAAACAGGAGTTTATTATCTTACAGTTTGGAAGCTTTAAGTCCAAGTTCAAAGTGCCTGGCTCTAGGGGCTGGGTGAAAGCCCCTCAACCTTGAAGTCCAGCTTTGCCTCCTGCTCCTGGCCCACTGGAGCTAGAGGTGTTTCTTCACTCAGCTGCTGGCTGCTGAGGCTGAGAAGCCCAACATTGACAAGTAAAAAGGCATAGTACCGATGTTACCAAACCACATAGCAGGCCATTAACTTATGTCCATTGTAAGTCCTAAGGTCAGCAGAGCATGGCAGGCTGCTAAACAATGACATGGCTATATGCAGGGTTCAAGGTGCCATAAACTAGAGACCATTCCCAAGGCTTCTCCTTATATACAGGAAACAGACCACATCCAAAAGGCAGCTACTCAGCTGCTTGTGGTAGATCCCACCATGGAGTTAATTGCCAGTCTCATCATGGGGAATAACTACCACCAGCTGCCCAGCCACTCAACGAGGCCCAGCCAAGTTGACATACAAACATAACCACTACATGGGGGTTGGCTGGATACTGGTTGGGGTGATGGAGATGAATGGGCCACATGACTTTCATCCTCTAGGTATCTAGCCCAAGCAAGTGTTCTGAGGTAATGAGCAGAAGAGTGCAAGGCCCCTGGAAGCTTAGGCTCAGAGCAGTCACCTTAGCTGTGTTGTACTGGCAAAGCAAATCACTGCGTAGCCCAGCTTTATGAGTGGGGGAAATAGACTCCTTTTGCTGGGAGGAGCCATAAAGCCACAGTGCAAGGGACAGAGATCTAGGGAGGGCAATCATTGAGGCCACTTTTTATAATCTACCATACCTTATTAGTAGGTCATATGGAGTCCTTGGGTGGCACAAATGGTTAAGCACTCAGCTATTAACCAAAAGGTTGGTGCTCCAAATACACCCAGAGGTGCCATGGAAAGAAGGCCCTGGTAATTAATAAATTACTTCTGAAAGATCAGGACCATTGTAAATCTTGCAGAGTGGGGTTCTACTCTGAAACATATGAGGTCACCATGAGTCAGAATGACAGTGGCAACTGGTTTTTGGTTCTATGTTAGCTAAAGAGGAAAACCAGATAAAAATGATGTGGTCTTTGCTTTGGAAAATGTCAGATGGTGAAAAATACAGGCACAGATAAGGTGCTACAAGGCAGAGTAAGGAAACTTTCATAGGCAGCAGCCAATATTATTCTCTGAGGATTCTGATTGGGCCTGAGTCAAAACTGCTTTCCATGAACAGACAGCCTCCTCAGTCTATGTTCCAGATACATAACAACCATCCCAGATGTAGAGGCTTAAAACAACATTTAGTTTGCTTGCGTATCTGCAATTTTGACAGGTCTTGGTAAAGAGAGCTCACCTCTGCTCGGTGTCACTGTGGCTCCCAGGGTGGGGGCTGGGATCACCTGAAATCTTGCTCACTCAAATGTCTAGCACCTGGGCTGGCCCAGTTGGACTCCTTGACATCTCTATCTCTGTTGGAGGCTCTCAATGTGATCACTACAGCATGGCAGCTTCCAAGTAGCCAAACTTCTTACCTGCTGGCTCAGGGCTCCCAAGACATATGGCCAAAGAGAGAAAGAGACAGAAAGAAGCTGTTCTGTTTTTATGACCTAGATTTGGGAGTCATGCAGTTCTATGGGTTCTGTGGTGTTGATCTGCGGTCACTGTGGGCAGGATTTTAAGTTTTGTTTATTCTGTGTCAGAAATTGGAAATGAGGAGATCTCTGCTCTCATGGAGCTCTCAGACTAGTGCTGGAGGGAGATAAATAGATTGGTAACTGCTGAATAGTGCCGTGAATGCAATCAGTGATGGGAGGGTACTGGGGTGCTATGAATGGAGAGGGATCCCCTGACCAGGTCTTGGCGGTCAGGGAGTGTTCTTATGGCAGGCATGGGGGCAGGGTGTCCATATGTCATCTCGTTTATTTCTCACAATAACTATGTGAGGTAGATATTGTTGCTTGCATTTACAGATGGGGAAACTGAGACCCACAGAAGGAAAGGAAGTTGCTCAAGTTGTGTTCACCAAGGTTGGCCTGGCTCCAAATCCCATCCTCTTAGCACTGCCCATCTGATGTCTAACAATTTTTAGCATGTTCTAAGATAAGAGATGGGTTTCTGATAAGCAGAGAGGAGCCATGATGTGAAACCGTGCAGTTAAGAGCAGTCTCTGACCTCTACTCTGTTTTCCCCAAAAAGGCACTCAGTCCAAGCTTGTTAAAGGAACGCAGGAGTGAATGACTAAGGAAGGGATAAGGGCATTGGACCAGACAGTCCTTAAGGATCTCTTTGCACCAACACTATATGGTTCTGGTCCCACGAATCTTGGTGGCTTTGATCCTCCTGAGCTTTCTCCCTGCCCAGGAGTCTCTCACCCATCTTTGCTGCCACCTGTACTCTCAGCCTCAGGACATACCATTCTCACCTGAACTCAGGCTAAACCCAATGAAATACGATTTCTTTCATATGTTCCCTTCAGCATGCCAAACACATGTTGGGGAATTGTCAGAAGGAACTTTTGTCATGATAGAGGAAAACCTCAGGGAAATGAATCAAGAAAACACAAAACCCAACACAAAACCCTTCATGAAGAGTCAGGTTTGAAATTCAAAGGTGGGGCAGAGGGGGGTAGGAAGGGTTGCTTCTCTGAGCTCCCTGCTCATTGGGATCCCCAAGGGTAGCCCCTGCCTCACGTTATCAGATCGTTGACATCTTCATTTAACATGTGCTCACTGAGGGCCTGCTCTGTACACTGCTAGCTGCTGGGCCTGCAACAGTGATTTAGACACAGGGTCTGCCCCCAAAGAGTCTTATGGGGAGACTGGGTGGTAATAGTGACCTTAATACAATGTGCTGAGTTCCATCCCTGAGTAGTCTTGGGATTTTAGGGGCACAAGCAAGAGTGCCTACCTCAGTCTTGGAAGTCAGGAAACATTTAGACCCGAAAGTTGGGTTGAATTTATCTGGGTGATATTGGTGGGAGTGGTGTGTGTGTGTTGGGGATGGTGGGTGTTCTGGGCAGGAGGAACTACATCTGTAATTGAGGAATAGGAAAACATTTCCTGGGGTTGTTGTGCAGAGTGTGAGGAGGATCTCCTGAAAGATGAGGGTGGGTTAACAGGGGAAGGGGCAAGTAATGGAAAACTTGTTCAGTGAGGATGTTGGACCACAGCCTGAAGGTCACCATTAAGTCCATGTTCTCTCCACATGCACTATTTCTATTCTTGTGATGGAGATGGGATCCTATTGGTCAAGAAGTGCCCACCATCTGTGTTCTGGATCAATCCCTTGAAGACAATTTGGAGAATGGTCTACAAAAGCTGCAAATAGGATTGTGGAGTATCACTTGTCTTCTCTGAGTAACCACCAGGGCTGTACCGTGTCACTTCTTCAACAGATCTGTGTGTGTGTCCATCTCACCCCTTCACTGATGCAGATCTCTACTCCCCAGTGCACTCAGTGCCTGAATAGTGTGCTCCATTCATAGCAACTCTGCTCATCATTGCCACTGACACCCTCCACCTCCATCCCATCCTCATCACTGTTGGAGCTGGACCGCTTCAGTGTCAGGACGGTGGCAGGCCTTTACATAAGTTTTCTGCTTCATTTCCCACAGCCACCCAACCTCACAGATAGCAAAGAGAAGCTCAGAGAGATGACAGAGAATGTGAATTGTTCTGATTCCCAAATCTACCCTCATTGTCCCATGCCACCTTAAACAACCACGGAAAACCTACTGACCAGAGATGAACACCTCCTATGAGCAGAAAAGCTCTGGAAATTCTCTTCTTGGGAAACCTCCAGCTGCTGTTCAGTTGACTCTGACTCATGGTGACTCCATGTGTCAAAGTAGAACCACGCTCTGCAGGGTTTCCAGTGGCTGATCATTTGGAAGTAGATCACTAGGCCACTCTTCTTAGGTGACTCTGGGTGGACTTGACCCCCCCCCCCACCTTTCTGTTAGCAGTGAGCCTATTAATCATTTGTATCTTCCAGGGCCTCCTCTTGGGAAGCAAGTAGTCACAAGTGAACTGTGAGACCCCATTCCAGTTATTTCTTGTTTCTGGGCCTCAGTATGCTCACCAAAGGTCCTCAATATGTGGAGAAATGGAGTGACAACAAAGGAATGAGGGAGTTAGTGCAAGTGGTCTCCATGGACTTTGTGAGTCATGGAAAATCTATGATTCTTAATCTCTTTGACTTTCATTGCTCAGAATTTTCTCTGCCCTTGGGGGGCGTATATCCATCTCTGCTGTCACTAGCTGCTTCAGCTTCAAGGCCATGCATTCTCCCTTCTTTCAGGCCCAAACATGAACAAAACCAAATTCTTTCTCTCTATTGCCCTCAGTATGACTAAGCCATACTGGGATTTTCCAAGGGAACTTCTGTCAGCCTTAATGGAAGCCCTGAGGAGATACAAAAGAAACAAAATTCAAATTCAAAATCCACAACAAATGGTCATGTTGAGGTGCAAAAAGCAGGAGGAGAGGGTTTGTTCAAAGTATCCCCTTTATAAAAGCTCCTAACAGGGTCCCCTTCCTGAGTTCTTTGGCCTCTGGATTTTCCAATGTATGTTCTCAGTGATGTGAATATATCTAAAACCCCAACAAACTAAAACAAAATGAAACTCTTGTGGATCAAATTCAGTGGGAGACAAGGAAGTAAAGAAACTAACTAGTTTTCTTTATTTGTAGGACTTTGTTTTCTTTTCTTATAATGCTTTGTGAGTTTCCAACAGGGGGTTATAGCACCCAGTACTTCCTCGACCCATTTGAACACAAGGTATGTTGCTGAGTCCATGATACTGGTGGTCTCTGATATTGCTGGGGCACCCAGGGAGCCTGTCCCCTGACCCACTTTCCCTATCTGGGCAGAGAAATTTTAGGAGGGGGGCGGGGATCATTGACCAAGTGGATACATGTCTTGTCAGAATTTCTAGAAACTCCAGCCCTGGGACAGACAGGAACAAGGGCACCAGAATTGTGTCTCTACTCAGGTCTGCAGAAGCTGAGCATGGGGAGTTGCAGGGAGAGTCCCCCTATTGCCCCTCATCCTCAGCCCAGACTTCCAGCAACTGATCAGGGCAGGGTCTTGCTGTTGTCTTAACAAATGCCTGTGCGAGTTCATCACACTGATAGCTTCACAGTCACGCGCATTGTGGCTCTGAGCTGGGTAACTTTCCCCTTGGCAATGCGTGCTGCAAGATCATGTTGTTAATAATAAAGATATAGTGCTTCATGACTCCCATTAGTTAAGCTTCTGCTAGGTCCCAAGCATATCAGATAGTCCATATCATTAATTTTCACCCCCAACAATTTGAGAAAGGTCTTGCTGTTTCAGAACTATGAGTCTTAGAGAGGTTCCCTGACTTGCTCACGGTCACAAAGTTTATAAATAACAGGCCCTGGATTTGAGCCTGAAGTTGGACTGGGCCCAAAGTAGGTCCTCTTTGCCACACCTTGTCTGGCCAGACAAGGCCTCTCCCCTGAGCTGAAAAGACTTCTCATTAGTTCTCAGATAACAGTGCTTCAGACAGGCAGGAACTAGCTGTAGTAATAGCTCAAGCAATTGGGAAAGGAACAGGGGTAAGGACTAAGAACACTCTGGCTCTACTGACTTATCATTCTGAAACTCATCAATTTAAAAAAAACAAAAACAAAAAACCCAAATTAAATTAAATTAAATTAAACCATTCCCAAGCTTTAATTTTTCCACGGGCAAAAATTTTGTCGTATCTCTCTCCTATGTCATGGCTCCCTTGAACTTCCGGGAACAGCTATTTCAGCTCTCTAGGAGCTCTGGTGGCATGGTGATTAAGGCATTCGGCTACTAATGAAAAGTTCGGTGATTCAAACTCATCAGCCACCCCAGAGGAGAAAGATGAGTCAGCCTTGGAAACTGTTTGGGGGCAGTTCTACTCTGTCCTATGGGGTTGCTAATGAGTCAGAATAGACTCCATGACAGTGGGTTTAGTTTGTTTTTTGATTTTTCTTAGCCTCAAACACTAACAAAATAAAACTCCCCTGTTCCTTCCCTTGGTTTCTGTCCTTTGATTCTCTTTCTCTTTTTGTTTCCCATCCCTTCCATTCTTGGCTACACCTGAAATACTTTGGAGTGTTTTCAGAGGAAACTTTGGGAAGACTTTATGGAAAATCCCATGTGATGAAGCCAAGCTATGACCTGAAGCAGGGTCTCCTGCAATTCTACGTGGGGAGCCTAAGCCCCTTCTCAGGTCATTCTTGCAGCCAACCCCATGGACCCCACTGCCCACAGGGGAACACATTGATAAACAGAAACCTTGTTCTGTGGGCCAAGGGCTGTGATGGGGGAGGTATAGAGGTCAGGGAGCTCCTAGCAGGAACACCTAAATTGGACTTGTGGGAGGGTCTGGGAGAGGACGAAAGAGAAGTGGGTGGGATAGGAAGAAAGTGAAGGTGCTGGTGGTGGAATGGGTGGTGGGGGAGTGTACGCAGTGGCCTGGAGGGAAGAGCAAGCCTGGCATGTTCTAGAAACGGAAAGAAGTTTGGGATCATGAGAGGGGAAGGGTGATGAGGGTTGAAGCTGGAGTGGCAGGCAGGGCTGGACCTTGAAGGATTTTGAAAGCCATGCTGGGGAGGTGGGACCCACTGAAGGCTCCTACGTTCAGACTATGGAACCTTCTAATGTTAACTTTCTAGTGATGTCAGAGGCTACTCAGGGGCTATGCTCACATCTCCTCCCTTGTGGAGAAAATGCTGGGAGGGAAAGAGCTTGGTGGAGGGCTCTCTGAATGTAATGAAACAGCCTGTCCTCACCCAGACGGGCTCCATTTGGCCCTTCGGTCTCGCCTATTGAGGCTGATAGGAGCAGGGGTGCAGAAAGAGGAGGGTAGAGTGCAATGAAGAAGGAGCCCACCTGGTAAGTAGGATGGCATGCCCCTGAGCAGCCTTCACGGGGTGCTCTGCCATTGAGCAAGCTGAGCCCCGGATGCCTCCTCCCCAGCAGGAGGGAGCTAAGGACAATGTAAGAAATAGATTCAGAGAGGACTAGTGGACAAACAGCTGGTGAGGATGCGTGGGGCTTGCCTTTGAACCTAATTGCTTAGGACTCCACAGTTGATGGATTTCCTTTAGGCACTTTGTCCCAGCCCCTTGCAGGGAATTTAGGGATGTCTCCAGGCCTCATCTGATAAATACACCTAGTTTCTCCACCTGTCCATAGCTTGATTTCCCAAGGATCCCACTTAATACTCTCTCCACAATAGAGGGGCCCATCATATTCCAGGAAATTTTTAAAACATCGGTTATGCTGTGATCTAGCAGGTCTGGTAACTGGTGGCAGGAAGCTGAGTTGAGGTGGGCCTAGTGGGGCCAGGTAGTTTAGCAGGGAATGTGTGGGCCGTTTCAATCAGCTTCCTTCACAGCTGTGGCCATAGCGGCCCCTCGTGGCCATTTTATATCCTAGAAAATTGAGTGTCAGATAACCTACAATTTTAGAGTGGGAAGGGAAGGCACATTTCATTAGAGAGATCACCTTCTGCACTCCTTCGTGCACCTAGCCCAAGCCACGGTATTTTCAATTGTCTCATATGCACGTGAAAGCTGGACAATGAATCTGGAAGACTGAAGAACAGTAGATGCTTTTGAGTTGTGGTGTTGGCAAAGAATGCTGAAAGTACCATGGACTGCCAGAAGGATGAACAAATCTGTCCTGGAAGAAGTACAGCCAGAATGCTCCTTGGAAACAAGAGTGGCCAGACTTCATCTCACCTACTTTGGTCATGTTGTCAGAAGGGGCCATTCCCTGGAAAAGGATATCATGCTTGGTAAAGTGGAGGGTCAGTGAAAATGGGAAGGCCCTCAACAAGATGGATTGACCCAGTGGCTGCAGTGATGGGCTCAGGTATAGCAAAGATTGTGAGGATGGTAAGGGACTTGGCAGCGTTTCTGCTCTATTGTACATAGGGTTGCTATGAGTCAGAGCCAACTCAAGGGCACCTAACAACAACAACAACAACTCTTTTGTTGTCCAGTGAAGAAAACACATGTTTATGGCCACCCAAGTAGAATCCAGGTCTTTCTTTTATACCGTTCTCAGCTCAATGCCTCTTTGCTGTCTGTGGGGAAGACAGGGAGCTATCTCCAATGCTTAGTAGCAGTGTGGTCAGCCTCTGTGCGGCCTCCAGGTGGTGCTGTGGCACTGAGTTGGTTGGGATCTGGGTGCCTCCTCCACAGCAGGAGGGAGCTGAGGACAAAGGGAGATGCAGCCGGCCTTAAAGGAGCTCTGGTGGCGGAGTGCCTAATGCAGTTGACTGCTAACCAGAAGGCTGGCAGTAACCAGAAGGCTGGTGGTTCAGACCCACCAGCCACCCCTCGGAAGGAAGATTGGGCAATATACTGCCTCGGAAACCCAAGGAGGGGTCACTATGAGTCGGATCCGACTGTGAGTCAGATTTGACTCGACCGCAGTTAGTTTGGTTTTCAGTTTGGTTTGGGAGCTTAGCTCCAAAGTAGACACCACCTGCCTCTCTCCTGGGCTCTGTTGCCATAGCCTGGGATCCACCCACAACTCCCTCTGCCAAACCACACTTTCCACACTCTGCCTCTTCTCTTTGAGCCTCTGCTTGGCCCTGTGGTATGGGCAGGGCAGGGGTCATTGTACCTGTTGTACAGACTGGGAAATAGTTCCAAAGAAGCTGAGAGACTTGACTGAAGCCAACCAGCTGGTAACAGACCAAACCTGGACTCCATAAGATTTTGGTCTCTATACAACCTGTGGGTTCCCTGAGTTTGGGAAGGTGTACTATAGCAGAAGGCAAGGGAGCTTTGGAGTCAGTTTCACTACATCTGCCTGTGCGGCCTTAGGCAAACACTTAACCTCTCTGAGCCTCAGTTTTCTTATCTGTAAAATGGGTGGTTACAATCTCTCTTGGAAGGCTGTTGTAAAGAATGGAAATAATGGATGCAAAGAAGCAGAATGTGGTAAAAGGGGGGGGGGCACTGGGCCCCATCCTCAATACTCACCTCCCCAGAGGCCCAGGCTGGGACCCTCAGACCCTTGTTCTTCCTCCCTGAGTCAGGGTGAGCTGTCCTGGCCTCTGGGGTGCAGGGTGTGGAGCAGGTGTTGCTCAGGCTGCAGGAGCCAGTACAGATATGGAGCTGAGCGGGCCAGGTCTGGTGGGGCCCTCTGCTTTGGGGTCAGGGAAGGGCCAGAGGGGAGGGAGTGGGATGAGTCACTCTCGGTACAGGCTCTGCAGGGAGAAGGGGAAGGGGAGAGTGGCTGACGGGGCCTGGCGGGGCCTGGCAGCACCAGGCACTGAAATTCCAGGCAGGGAGACAGACCTACAGGCGGAAGGCCAGGGAGTGGGGCCACACCAGCCTCACCATGCCAGCCTCACCCCACTGGCTTCCATTTTGCCTGGTGCACCCTAGGAACAGGGTGGGCAGAATAGAAATGTGGCCTGGGACCTCTCACTGTGTGGGTCTTTGTGGGGAGTGGGGCTCAGAGAACCTTTGGAGGGCTGGGGGCATCAGTCTGGCTGCTCTCCTCTTCCTTCTCCTTGCTCCGTTCTGCTGCCCCTACTGCTGAAGCCTTCCTCCCTGCCCCTGTGGCTGGGGATGGAAGAGAATGCTCAGTGGGCCTCCTGCAGCCTCCAAGGGGCAGACATGGGCACCAGGCACACTGGCTCAGCTGACTGTCCAGACTTTCAGCTACATTTGTACCCACAAAGTCCCCCAGGATATGGGTGGGCTCTCAGGGGTAACTGAATGGATTTTAGCGAAGGTGTGGCCAGGAACAGCAGGGATGGGGACACACCAGGGAGTAACAATGGGAAACTGAAGGACAGAGGAAGAGGGGGTGGTGTAACAGTAGTTAGGTGAGGGCTGTGGCCAGGGGAGGGCTGCCTTCTGGGGGTGGTGACCATAGCTGCAAGGAACTGTGGCCTGCTGGGGAGGGTCTAATATCTATTGCTGTCGAGTTGATTACAACTCTTAGCAATCCATAGGACAGAATAGAACTGGCCCATAGAGTTTCCAAGGCTGTAATCTTGACAGAACCAAACTGCTACATCTTCTCTTATGGAGCGTCTGGTAGATTCAAACTACCCACCTTTCAGTTAGCAGCAGAGCGCTTAACCACTGTGCCACCAGGGATCCTTGGTGGGGTTGGGGGTGGTAAATACCCCAACCTCTCTCTCTTCTGCCCTCTCTTCTCCTGCTGCTGCCTCTTGTTGCTTGATTCCTGTCAGTACCAAGGGGAAGGGAGCCTGGTGAGGAAGAGATCCGATTTCCAGGCACAGAGCAGGGCAGAGAAGGGTGGAGAGTGTTCCAGACGCACCAAGGGATCTTATCAGTACATCACGTGGCTGGGAGATGGCGATGCAAAATGTGTAAGTCAGATCCTGCTCTCAAGGAGTTCACCGTGCAGTAGAAAGACCCAACTAACTCTCATCAGGTTGGGAAGAGGACAGGGCCCGGGAGAGGTTTTGACAGAGCATCACAGTAGCCTGAGGAGGAAGGGAGCTGGGGAAGGAAAGGTGCCAGGGGTCACAGAAGGCTTTAAGGAAGAGTCACTCTTCCAGGTATCTACCAGAAATTTCGTAGCTCCATGCAACACAAATTTAGTTGAGTTCTGCAGGTCAGAGGTCTGAGGTAGGTCTTATGAGCTGAAATCCAGGTACCAGCAGAACTGTGTTCCTTCTGGAGGTTTCAGGGAGGAAACCAGAAGAACTAGATGGTGCCTGGCTACCAGTGCCAACCACTCAGAAAGGGGATCAGTGCAGAAGATCCGGGATAGAGTGGGGGGCAATGGGGAACAAAACTCAAAATCAGAACAATGACTGGGCTTCTGGTCTGATAGAGCCTGGTGAAACCCCTGAGACCTTGGCCCCTAGTTAGCCTTCAGGGCTGGAATTAAACTCACTCCCACGGCTTCCAATCAAAAGATAGACAGGCATATAGGGTGGACATTTACACCAGGCAGTTACACTGCTTAGAAAGACCAATCATGGGAGAACAGAAGGGCAGTGTTTGTACAGGGAGATAGCTCAGGGGGCAGGAATGTATAGGAAAGAAGGGCACAGGGAAGAGGTAACTACAGGGAGGAAGTGGGAAGAGAGCTGTTACATTGTGGAGATTGAAGTCAATGTCATGAAACAAAATGTATATGAACTACTGTATGGAAATGAATTGGTTCTGTAAACTTTCATCCAAATCACAATAAAAATTTAAAAAAGGAAAAAAAAAAGCCCTTTTGCCACGTGAAGTACATATCCGCAGGGTTCAGGGGTTAGGATGTGGACATCACTGAGGGCTATTGTTCCGTCTAGCACAAGTGGTCTTGGAGATGGGGCAGGGTTTGGACTGAGGGCACTGCAAGTGTAGGGGACAGCCCAAGGACGCAAGGGGCACTTGTGTGCACTTAGCTTTTAGGTGCAGGAAGGTGTGGATGTGGGGAATGGCCAGGACCTTGCTCCATTGCCAAATAAATGCAGATGGCCTCAGGGGTGATGGGGTAAATGTCGCCCCTCCGGGATGGTGGGGCTTGGGTGGGGCCCTTGGGCGCAAGATTGGCATTGTGTTCAGCGTTCATTCTTTTCACGGCCATTCCTTCCTCTTCAGGCCCCAGCACTGCTTTTTTCAAACCCTGGTCACGGTCAGTCTGACCCTAGTCAGTGTCCCCTCAGTGATGTCCTTGCTTTAGCCCTGTGTCTCCTCTGCTGACTGCTCAGGAAGCTCCTGGTGCAGTCTGGCCATGGTGGGTCAGAAGCAGGACCAAGCCCCTTCCCATACTGAAGCACATCTGGCCTTGTCTCTCCCACCCCTAACCCCTCTGTGACCTCCTTGAGCCTCAACACCCACACTCCCCTCCATATGATGCCCCAGTCTCCACCAAACTACTCCCTGTTCCTGAACTCACCGTGCTTCTTCACACTTCCAGGCATTCTCAAGTAGCATTCCCTGTGTCAGTAACACCCTCCCCTCCTCCCTCCTCATCTTTTAAATCTCAGCTCTTAGGAATAATGTCATTGTCCCCCCCCCCCCCATGGAGGCAGTCACCGGCTCCCACTGACCTTTTATAAAAATCCCTTGCTGAGTGGCTGGTTGTCCCATGCAAGGATGACACATATATCACATTTAATCCTCCTGTTGGTAACAATAGCTATCAATTACTGAGGGCTTGGAGTCCCTGGGTGGGGCAAGTGGTTAATGCACTAGGCTACTAACTGAAAGGTTGAAGGTTTGAGTCCACCCAGAGGAACCTCAGAAGAAAGGCCTGGTGATCTACTTCCACAAAACCAGCCACTGAGAACCCTACGGCATGCAGTCCTCCTCTGACACACGTGGGATTGCCCTGAGTTGGAGTCGACCCACTGGTAAGTGGGGCAAATAGAGGGCTTACGACGTGACAGGTGCTACGCTTTGCATATAGCCCTCTGAGGCTGGTGTTATTAGTCCCCTTCCAGAGATGAGGAAATTGAGGCTCTAAGAGGTTAAGTGACTGGCCTTGGATGCCACGGCTTTAAAATGAATGCTGAATCTGTGAATGAAACCCAACCACCCTGGCTCCAAGGCCTGTGCTCTCAACCACAAGCCACACTTGCTATGATTAGTGGCCACGTTTTATAGGGGAGGAAACTGAAGCTTGTGGAGGTTAAATAACTGGGCCAGGCTAATGAGTAGCTCTCAAACTGAGGCGTGGCTCATTTCGAAGACCAACCTTATCGCCGCCAAGGTCACTTATTAATCTTAGCTGCTATGCTACTTAGCCTTTGTTTCACTGGCATTTGTTCAGGTCTTTCCTCTCCCTGGCTTCCATCTCTTCCACTATTTGGGGAGCTCGCTGTGGGCTGTGCCTGGGTCTTTTCATCTCTGTGTTCTGCTCTTGGCACAAGGCCTGACTCTGAGTGTTTGCCTGACAGATCAGTAAATGAGGGAATAAATGATACTTCTTGGGTATGACTTGGGGTAAATCAGGGAACTTCTCAGGGTGGTCACTTGTAGCTGCCAAGATCCAAAAGGGACTGTAAGCTGTGATGGTCTCTGGGGCCCAAGCTTGGGGTTGCAGCCCAGTCCAAGCTTCTCGGCAGATCCGAACATCCAAGTTTTTTTTTTTTTTCTTAAATAATATTTTACAAATGTATTATATATACATCTATATAAAATTTTTTGGAAGAAGCAATACTTGAAAGGGAGCTCTGGTAGCGTAGTGCCTAAAGTCACTTGACTGCTAATCAGAAGGCTGTCGGTTCAAACCCACCAGTCACTCCTTGGAAGGTTGGGCAATCTACTTCAGTAGTGATACTGCCTCAGAAACCCAAGGAGGGGTCGCTATGGGTTGGGTCCAACTCGATGCCATATAATAACAACAACAACAACAATACATGGAAACAGCGTAGAATTCAAAAGGTACAAAAGATGTATAGCAAGTTAGTTTGTCTTCATCCTCAGAATCCAGTCTCCCAGTTTCCTTCCCCAAAAACATCCTCTCCTTGTGTATCCTTACATAGATATCCTTCCATCTGTAAGCATATACGTGTATATCTTCTCTGAAGAGGTCCTAGCATATGCATTCTTACTCTTTTATTTAACAAAGTGTCTTGAACACCTTTCCTCTCAGTACCATATAGAGGTGCCTCATCATTTCGTATGGCTGTACAGTATTCTACTGGTAAATGACATCATATCCTGGTTCTTTAGGTGTTTCCAATGGTTTGCTATTATAAACAACACGGCACTGAACATCCTAGTACATCATGTCATTTTGCACGTGTGCAAAATTTACCTGAAAGATAACAGTGAGGGAAGTTCATGGGTCAGATATATTTACAATGTCAATAGATATTAGAAATGACATTTTATAGAATTTTTATTGATTTTAGCCACCTACCAGCAATGTTCCCCATTTTCCCAACAAATAATATGTTATCAAACCTTTTCATCATCACCAGTCTGACATGTGAAAACTGGAATTGCATGTAGTCTAAATTTGCATTTCTCTTATGAGTGAATGGGTGAGGGGTGAGGTTGAACATTTTCAGGTTTAAAAAAAAATTTTATTTCCTTTTCTTGGGAACAATTTGCTCATATCATCTGCTCTTTTTAACCTCATGGGTGTTGGTTTCTTAGTTATTTGTCGGAACCCTTTATCTTAAAGATAAAGTCTTTGGTCCATAACTAGGGACTGCAAATATTTCCCCTCATTGCTGTGGTCACAGGTTCTGCGGTGGAAGGCTCCTCACTTGTCACGTCTACCTTTGGCTCTAGGTACTTGCCTATTTGTTTTATCTCCTCTGCAATTACCCCTCTCTGAATTCTCAAGAGCTTTCACTCACGTTATCTGATTTAAAGCTCATAACCTCCCTGCCAGATGAATGCTGATGTTCCCACTTGTGTTGGGGGACGGTCCTCCATGGATCACTCATGTTTCTGTGCATGTTGCAAGTAGAGACATGCAAAGCTTTCGTTCTGGGCTACCTTCTCAGACTGAAGAAGAGTCGATGCTTTTGAGTTGTGGTGTTGGCGAAGAATAGTGAACGTGCCATGGACTGCCAAAAGAACTAACAAATCTGTCCTGGAAGAAGTGCAGCCAGAATGCTCCTTGCAAGTGAGAATGGCCAGCCTTTTTCTCACCTACTTTGGTCATGTTGTCAGGAGGGACCATTCCCTGGAGAAGGTAAAGTGGAAGGTCAACGAAAAAGGGGAAGGCCCTCAATGAGATGGATTGACACTGGCTGCAATGATGGGCTCAGGTATAGCACGAATTGTGAGGCTAGCACAGGACCAGGCAGTGTTTCGTTCTGTCATACGTAGGGTCGCTATGAGTTGGAGCCGACTTGACAGCACCTAACAACAAAAACAACACCTTCTCAGAGCTATTTGAATAGCCAACTGTTTTGGAAGACAGAGATGATGTCTCCCTCTGAAGCCAAAAAAAAACCCCAAACCAAACCATGATTCTGACTCATGGTAGTCTTACGCGTTACAGGGTGGAACTGAGTGCCATAGGGTCTTTTTGACGAATCTTTATGGGAGCGGGTCTCCAGCCTTTCCTCCATGGCACTGCTGGGTGGGTTCCACCCCAAACATATCAGTTAGCCATCGAGCAAAACCATTTGTACCACCCAAGGACCTCGCTTTTTTCATTCTTCAGTATAAAAAGATGATGTCTCCCCTCAGAGCAAAGGTCAGACAAGTTTGCTTGCAGCCCATTACAAAAGATTTGGTTTTCCCAAACTCAGGGTTCCTTGGCTGGGATGCAAAACCTATTGCATATGCAGCATCCACCTGGGTCAGGTTTGCATTGTCCTCATGCTATTTGAGGCACAAGAGGAACCAATAGAAATAGGCAGCTCATGTTGCTTGCTTTGCCTGGAGTCACAGAGTCCTTTGTTTCTGACCCAGGAATCTTGTGACTTCGGCCAGCATTTGTAAAACCGTGGCAGGATGACTAGATAGCTTGCAAATAGAATAAAATCTCAGGCTCTCACAGTTCTTGAAAGTTTGTCAGCTGGGCAAAGTAAGGCTGAAACCATATGAGTCTAAGGTTGCCGGGATATGAAGCAGCAAAACTAGGTCTGGAACCAGGGCTCTCTTCCTTGAACCCCCATTTAACCATGCCAGCCAGCATAGCCCTTCCCTGCTTGCAGGTAAGCTGCCTATGGCTAGACTACTTGGGGCTGATTCATCATCAGACCACGCTTCATGGTCTCAAGATGTGTTCAGTGGGGCTCATCCTTTGGCCAGTGGCTCTCACATTTAAGTATGACTCAGAGTCACCTGAAACCTCCTCCTCCTGTTGTCATCTAGTCAACGCTGACTCTTGGACACTCTGCGTGTGTCAGAGTACAACTGTGCTCCATAGGGTTTTCAATGGCTAATTTCTTAGAAGTAGATCACCAAGAATTTCTTCCCGGGTGCCTCTGGGCAGGCTCGAACCTTCAAACTTTTGGTCAGCAGGTGAGTGCCTTAACCATTTGCACCACCCAGGGATGTGAAGATTGCTTTAGAAACTACCAAAAAACCAAACTCACTGCCGTCAAGTCATTTCCTACTCATAGTGACTCCTCCTTGGGTTTCTGAGGTGGTATCTCTATGGAAATAGATTGCCTAATCTTCCTTCCAAGGAGTGGCTGGTGGGTTTGAACCTCCAGCCTTCTGGTTAGCAGTCAAATGCCTTAGGCACTGCACCACCAGGGTACTTACATCTATATTAAGTTTGTACATACTGAGTACTAGTGTAAAAGGCAACTCATGGCCCAGGGACAGTGTAATCAATGGAGAAGAGCCCAAACGGGAAGGACCCATTGTCTCTCTGACACCCACTAGCAGTGGCACCGTGGGGGAAGATATTTTCCCTTTCTCCTTCTCTGTGAGAGACGAGCTACTGTCTAAGGCCACTTACAGTTAAAATTCTATGAGATTTGAATAAGGGAAATAAAGAGTGGGGGCTTAACAACCAGTAGAATGAGTAGTGATGTTTTCCTGCCATTTTACATGCAAAACTCAAATATTCTACCTTCTGTCAGCCTTGAATGAAACCAGCACTCTTACCCAAGACCATGTGGCCTGAAATCACTGGAGCGCTTATGAAATATGCATACTTATGGGGCTCACCCACAGAGCTTTGATTCAACAACTGTAGGTTGGGGCAGCAATCAGTGTTTTAAACAAACTGCCCCAGAGGATCTAAGAGTTGCCATTATAGAGAACAGACTGCCTGCCTCTGGAAATTTGAGAGGGAGTGAGTGAACAAAGCCAGATTGAGAGTAGGAGCCTGGTGCTAGGGAGAGATACTGAGATCAGCTCTAAGGGCAGCATCTGCAGTTGTTTTTTCTTGAAGTGATAAGGCTAGAATTCTGGGTGTGGCAGAGGGAAGAGGAAAGGGGGTACTGGCATGGTCCTGCTGTGATGGCAGCCTGTATGTTCCCAACTTCAGGACACCCCGCACCTGGCTGGCTGTCTAACTCACCTGACACTTTGCATGTGTCACCTCTTGGCTCAAAAGCCATTGTTGGCTTCTGTAGGAAAAAAAAAAAAAAAAAAATTCTATGGCCTGATCTGCAAGGCCCTTCATTATCTGATCCTAACCGGCCTCTGCACCCTCAGCTCTCATGATTCTCCTCTGGTACAGCAGTTAGACCAGAAGTCCCAGGGCTAGACCTCCTAGGTTCAAATCTCAGCTCTGCCACTTACCACTTGAAGCTTAAGCAAGTGACCCTCAGTTTACTGCTCAGGAAAATGGGGACTAACAAGAGTATCTACAGCAAAGGAGAACTTGGATGTTTTAAGCAAGTTAATACATGCCACACACTTGAGCAGAGTCAGGAACAAAGTAAGTGCTCAATACAGTTGGCTGTTTTCACAGGACCATTCTTTGTCACCACCTTGGAAACGCAATGGGAGTTGCTGTGAATCAGAATTGACTCCACGGCAGTGGGTTGGTAGGGGTTTATTCTTTGTTACTGAAGCTTCGCACCCATCTGCCACCTCTGTGTTCTCACTCTCTGTACCACATCCTGTTGCTAAGCTTGGGCTCTGCTCTAGACCCTCTCTTCCTCCTCCAGGAGGCCCTCCTGGTTCACCCAGCCCATGCTCCCTGGCTCAGGATATGTGCCTTCCTTGGCTCCAGTAGCTGTCCTCTGTGTCTCCCATCTGACCTGGGCCCACCACCTGCTCTTGTGTTAGGAGGCCATGGTGTTTACCTGTTTCTCTTCCACAGCTCAGATCTTGTCTAGGGGCAAACAGGCTGGATTCAGGACCCCTGCCTGCTGGTCTCAGCTCAGCAGGAAACCAGCTGAGTGACAGCATTGTCACACAGAGTGTGACTCACTCTGATTTCAGTTTTCTGACGTGTGGACTGAGGGAGTTGGACTAAAGTGGTAGTTTTTGAGGGTTGAAAGGAGAATCCTTTGTTTAAGTAAAACCTTATTGAAGGCTGGCTATGTATCATCAGTGAGAACAAGGCTGCTTTGGATGAAGGAGTATGTGTATGTGTGAGTGTGCAAGTGAGTGTGCATGTGTAGATGTGAGTGTGAATACATGCATGTGTATGAATGTGTGTATGTGTATGTGGGGTGAGTGTATGTTGGTGTGTGAAAACTTCTGTGCTAAAGGATTCTACACTCCCACCCTACAAGTCTAGGAGTTCTGTCTAATTCATTCGGCTAGGCTGATAGTTAATATGCTTCTTATTGGTCAAGAAAGGACAAGGTAAAATAATAACAACAAGGTAAAATGGTGGACATGGCAAGGAATGAGAAATTTAGAGTTCCTGAAGAGGCTGATAGTTAATATGCTTCTTATTGGTCAAGAAAGGACAAGGTAAAATAATAACAACAAGGTAAAATGGTGGACATGGCAAGGAATGAGAAATTTAGAGTTCCCGAAGCTTCTCTTCCCCCTCCTTGAGCTCAAACTCTTCCTTCTGCAACCCAGGACACAGATCTCTCTGTTTGAGAGTGTTTGTTTGGTTTCAGTGTGCCAGGGGTGCAGTTGTGTTTACTGACCTTGGATTTATGTCTTTGCTGGAAGTTCTCGTTTCCAAAAGCCCTGCCCTAATCCCAGGCAAGGCCTGCAGAGGAAGGATCCCACTGCCTAACCCAGCACATTCCACAGGAGAGAGGCTGAGAAGTACACCCCTCCCCAACCTCAGCACATTCTACAGGAGGGGGGCTGGGTCTCAGGCAAGGCTGAGCTTGGGAGGGAGGAGAGGCCAAGCAAGGGGGGGGGGACAGTTGTGTGGCTCCATAGCTAATTCCCCACCCCTATCTGGTGCTGGCATAGCTCGTAAACCTCAGGCAGGTGCTCCAGGTACCCTGGTGAGTGTTGGGGCTGGCATCTCACCAGGATGGAAGTGAGGTGCCCAAGGGAGCCAATGAGGTTTTGCCCTCTGTTAATGTGAAGTGTATATGTGTGTGTATTTGGGGAGGGCTATGTATTCCCTTCCAGTGGACAGGCCACAAATCAAAATGCCCCTCAGAATACCAGGCCTCTGGCAGAGAGAGGGCTGAGCCTCAGCTGCTCCTTTCTCTGGACACAGGCCTCTCTGCACTCAGACCCGGGCACTCCTGGAGCTCCTGGCTGCTAGCAGCCCACCTTGCGATGGGATTCTCTGCAGTTTCTGCCCAATGAATATTTACCCTGCAGCTCGCCACAGCCAGGGTGCTGAGGTGCAGCAGTGGTTTGTCTCCAGAGTGGCTTTGGAGCTCCTTCCAGCTGCTCTTAAGAACGTGCTCCCACCACTGGGCCCCTTCCAGAAACGCAGCTACCCATCCAGGCTTTATTCTACTCTGGCCTCTCAAGTCTGCCTGGTCCCATCTGCCAGCCTGAAGTCAGGACCCAGGGACCAGTCAGAATTGAAACTATAGAAACACTTGCCCACTCTTTATTAGACAGGTCATATAAGGTCATTGGTGCTTGGTTGAAAATCTGGAAAATACAAGCCCCTGTCAGGGTCACCTCCTTACTCTCCTCCCCCAAGTGTGGGCTCCCTGTGGACAGGGTCTGATGGACACAGCCTTTGGCTCTCCTCTTCAGCTGCCACGGGCCCTGGCAGGGTTCTAGGAAACCAGGGCAGGCAACTGTCACTCTCTGTTCTGTGTCTGGCCCTCTTCCTGCACCTGTGTGGGTGGTGTGGGCAGAGAAACCAAGACCAAAGCAGTTGCTGTGGCGTCCACTCTCACTTATGGTCAGTGAGAACTGTGCTTCCCCAGGCTTTGGGATGTCTGATTTTCAGATTGCCAGGCCTTCCTAGGCATCTCTGAGGGGACTTGAACCACCAACCTTTTGGTTTCAGTTAGCAACAAAGTTGCTTGCCTGTTTGCACCACCCAGGGACTCCTTGGGACAGGGAAGGGGGTTCCAAGTGGGGCCCAAATAGCCCAGAGTCAGGGCAAAGGTGAGAAAGACCACTGGCTAAACCGCTAGGCCCCTCCCTGTGAGAAGAGCCTGAGCTTCCTCACGTACACCCAGGGCCCAGGAATGAGCAGAGGGAGAGGGGCAGCCCAGCCTGGCCTAGTCCCTGGTCTTCTCACCATGTGGAATGTGGCACCTGACTGGAGCCGGAGGCTGACCCTCTCCCTTCCTCCACTGGCCTGGACAAAGAACAGTCCCCTCCATGACTCAACTCCCTTGTCCCTTTCCCCAGGGATTGGCCTTGCTTCTGGTCAGGCTGGTTTTTCCTCCCCTAGGGACTCAAAGAGGAAGAAGAGGAGCCACTCTGACCCAGCCGCCTGCCCTGCCCACCTTTCCTGGGTCCTCACTTTGGGGAAGTCACCGAGATGAACTGCCGCAAAGGGGTCAGATCTGGGCTGTGGAGAAGCTCCACCTCCTGCAGCTGGCCCTGGGCTCCATGATACTGCCACCTGGCCAAGCGTGGTCCTGAGCTGCTCCCAGCCTCCTCTGCTTGGGGAGCCCGAGTGAGGGGGCTCTCCCCGCCACATCTAAGCCATCCAGGCCTGCAGGAGTACACCTTGCCCTCCACTCTTTCAAAGCCCTTCTTGAGAAATTCTGCTTAGGAAAAACAGGAGCTGGGGGCCCGCCTGCTGAGGTTTTAATGAGTTGCTTCAGATATTCTCTTTGGTGGCTTCCAGCATGTTTAGAAATCTGAAGGGGGAAAAAAAACTATATATAGAAGACATGACAGTCTGGACCTGAAAAATCTGCTGTGCACACAATTATATGATTCTTTTAAAATGAGTAAGTGCTATTCATGAAATTCTTTGTGAATTTCCTGAAGTCAATGTGTACATTTTTAATAAAAATGTTTCTGTAATGAGTATTATTTATTCCTTGTCCTCAATATTCATATGAAATAAAGCCAGATGATTTTTTTTTCCCCAAAAAAAGAAAAAAGAAAAGAAAAGAAAAGAAAAGTTCTGCTGCCTTCTATTCCCTTCTCTCTTGCTTCATGAAGGAGCTCTGGTGGCGTAGTGCCTAAGGCGCTTGACTGCTAACCAGAAGGCTGGCGGTTCAAACCCACCAGCCACTCCTCGGAGGGAAGATGGGGCAATCTACTTCCGTAGTGATACCACCTCGGAAACCCAAGGAGGGGTTGCTATGAGTCGGATCCATGAAGAGTTCAAAGCCAGTCCAAAGGACCCAGGGGTGGG
Source organism: Orycteropus afer afer (assembly GCF_000298275.1). Lineage (NCBI taxonomy): Eukaryota > Metazoa > Chordata > Mammalia > Tubulidentata > Orycteropodidae > Orycteropus > Orycteropus afer. The sequence continues at coordinate 10,180,805 of NW_006921672.1, read as the reverse complement.
GGCAGGAGCTCAGAAATCTGGGGTGAGGTGCGGGAGGGACTCTCTTCTTCCCACAGCTGCCTCGCCCCTTTCCAAAAAGTTCTCTCTGCTTTCCGAGTTCAAGACTCCAGTGTCGCAGGGTCTGAGTGGAGACAGTGATGCCAGTGTTGTGTAGGGACGGGATAGAGCACTGACTATATTTAATGCATTCGGTTCTAAATGCCCATCCTATAGTTTTTCTTAAGAACCTATTTTTAATTGACAAATAACACATGAATACATTCTTGTAAAAATTAAAACTTTGATGATAAAGCCTAGCTTCTCCTTGACTACCAAAACTAGAGGCTGTTAAGTTGACTCCAATTCATGGAACCCCATATGTGTAAGAGGGTGCGCCATAGTTTTTTTTTTAATTTTAAAAATTTATTATTTATTATTTTTGTTGTTGAGAACATACACAAGATAACATACACCATCTCAACAGTTTCTCCATGTACAATTCAGTCACATTGATTACATTCCTCGAGTCGTGCAACCATTCTCACTCTCCTTTTCTGAATGGTTCCTCCTCTCTGAACTTACTGCCCCTAAGTTTCATATCTAATCGTTCAAGTTGCTAATGTCAAAAACCAAAAAGTGTCAGTTTGATTCCATTAAAAAACAAAACTAAACTAAAAAAACCTACTGCCACTAAGTTGATTCTGACTCATAGTAACCCTATCAGACAGGGTAGAACTGCCCTGTAGGGTTTCCAAGGCTGTAAATCTTTATGGAAGCAGACTGCATTATGGAAGAGGCCACCAGACTGCTTATCTTTGTCCTGCAGAGCGAACCTTTTGGTTAGCAGCCCAGTGCTTTGACCACAGCAGAGCTCTCCCTTGATCCCATAAGATAGTTCCTAAAAAAGCACAGTGTTCAAGGCCAATAGTCTTTACTAGTTAAAGCTAAACTATCATTAGGTTTTAAGAAGACTTCAGGGGATATTTTTGGTGTAAGGTTTAAAGATCATTTTGGGGCAAGAGTTTCGGGAGTTCATGCAGCCCCCATGGCTCCAGAAAGTCTGGAGTCCATGAGAATTTGACATTCTGTCCTGCATTTTCCTCTTTTTTTAATCAAGATTCTTGTATAGAATCTTTGATCCAACTGTTCAGTAATGGTAGCCAGGTACCATCCAGTTCTGACCTCAGGGCAAAGGAGGCAGTTGTTCACAGGCAATTTGCCACACATTCCATCACCTCCTCCTATTCCTGACTCTCCTTTGTCTGTGGCTCCAGACGATTAGAGACCAACAGTTGTACCTTGGATCCGTGGGGTTTTTAATGGCTGAGTTTTCAGAAATCGGTCACCACATCTTTCTTCTGAGGTGCCTCTGGGTGAGTTCTAACTCCCAAACTTTTAGTTTGCAGCTGAGCACCTTATCTGTTTGTATCATACAGGGACTCCTCCTCTTGACTACTATCTTTCTATCAACTTCTTTCCAAGAAACATCTATGTGTTTCCTTCCTTATCAATATGTTTATATACGTATTTGTGTCTACTTGTAAAAATATGTAGTTCTTG
>NW_006921672.1:10177995-10178591 GCF_000298275.1 Orycteropus afer afer | reverse complement strand
TACTTCCGTAGTGATACTGCCTCGGAAACCCAAGGAGGGGTCGCTATGAGTCGGGGCCAACTCGACGGCACATAACAACAACAACAACAACAAACCTCCCCTAGACTAGAAGCAGAGGATCAGAAGCAGAAATTAAATGGACTAAGTAATGTCTATGTATCTCGACACTGAAAATCCTCAAGAACAAGTCTTCTCTGGGTGTGGGAGATGCAGTCACCCACTGCCCTTCATTAGGTAGGGCATCTGGGAGGGGCCTTGTGCTGTTTTACAAGTTTCCAGCCAACATTCTTTTTTTCCGGGAACCTGATGCCTCTAATTCCTGAGCATCTCTGCATTTTGTGTGGAATCTGCTTGCTTCTCTTTGGTTGTCTGCCCTCCTCCCTGTGCCTCTCTCCCTACACTCCCAAGTCTAGGTTTTTGCTTTCTCTGTCCTGCTATGTTAGTTACCTTTTCCAAGCTTTAAAATTGCTATACACATTTTTTAAATCTCCTATGTTCTTCTCTTTAAATATTTCTTAACTGTCATTTTAGCAAGGTTTTAGGAGGGAGCAAAAATTCATGTGGATATTCAATCTACCACTTTTTTTTTTTTTTTT
>NW_006921672.1:10176283-10177599 GCF_000298275.1 Orycteropus afer afer | reverse complement strand
AGATGGCTGCTTGCAAGCTTTTAAGATCCCAGTTGCTACTCGCCAAAGTAGGAGGTGGAACAATGTTTTGTGTAGTATGTTATGCCAATTGAGCTTAATGTCCCCTGTGACTATGGTTCCAGCCCACAGGTTCAACAACTTGGTCCCTCTGGGTAGCTGGCTATGACTAAGAAGTGACTACAACCTTGTCCCTTGTCAGCTCTACTATACACTTGGGAATTCAAATCATACATATACACTTATAGGACCATTGTCTGCCAACCCTGTACATGGTCTTGGGTACACTCCCCGCTTCATAGACATACCTAATAGTTCAGCCTGTCCACCCATCTATCCAACCGTATACCCATGTTTGCCTTCACTGACGATGCAGTACTGTATGTGCAAAAGGGTTCATCTTTGTTGTCTGTACTTCCCATGTACCTCTCTATGTCTTCCTCTTCCTCAATGCCACCATGTTGATCACTCATATTTGGTACATTGCCTTTCTCTTCACCCAAATCGATACTTATCTCTATCTATCTAACAGTGTTCCCTCCCCTCTCATCCTACCACTGGTAACCAACAAAGAAAATTTCCTTCCATAGATAAACCTTTCCTTGACTTTTACAATAGTGGACTAATACAAAATTTGTCCTTCTGTGATTGACTTATTTCACTCAGCATAATATCCTCCAATTTCATCCAAGTTATGTGGTGTTTTGCAGATTCTAGATTATTCTTTAGGGTTGCATAGTTTTGCATTGCGTGTATGTACCATAGTTTGGTTATCCATTCCTCAGTTGATGGACACCTAGGTTGTTTCCATCTTTTGGCTACTGTAAATAGTGCTGTGAGGAACATAGGTGTGCATATGTCTGTTCTTGTCATGGCTCTCACTTCTTTAGGATATATACCTAGCAATGGAATGGCTGGGTCAAATGATATTTCTAATTCTGACATTTTAAGAAATTACCATACTACTTTCCACAGTGGTTGTACCATTTTACAGCCCCACCAGCAGTGTATGAGAGTCCCAATCTCTCCACATCCTCGCCAGCATATATTATTTTCTGTCTTGTTGAACTTTGCTACTAGTGCTGGAGCAAGATGGTATCTCATTATTGTTTTGATTTGCATCTCTTTAATGTGTAATGATCATGAGCATTTCTTCATATGTTTGTTGGCTGCTTGAATATCCTCCTTGGTGAAGTATCTATTCATGTCTTCTGCTCATTTTTTAATTGGATTATTTGTCTTTTTGTTATTGAGGTGGAGTTTTCTATAAATTCTGGAGATAAGTCCCTTGTCAGATATGTCATTGCCAAATATTTTTT
>NW_006921672.1:10146431-10176183 GCF_000298275.1 Orycteropus afer afer | reverse complement strand
CCCCTAAATTTGCCCCTAGTTTTTCCTTGAGGAACTCTATAGTTTTAGGTTTCACATTTAAGTCTTTGATCCATCTGGAGTTAGTTTTTGTGTATGGTACAGATATTGTTTCATTTTTCTGCAAATGGATATCCAGTTTTGCCAGCACCATTTATTAAACAAATCAGTCTACCACATTTAACCAAAATTGATTTATATCCATAAGTCTTCTCCCCCTAGCAGACTGTCAGCCTCTTACAGGCAGGAAAAGGGTGTATTTGTATCCCAGCAATTATGAGGAAGGGCTAGATACCTATTAATTGAATGGAAGTGTAGGTGAGAAAGTGGCTTGGGTGCCTTGTGCAGGTGGTCTCCAGGTAAAGGGATTATCCCTAGGTAAGGGGCTAGTTCCTGGGTAAGGGGTCATTAATTTACAAGTTTCTGAAGCATTGCACAACTTTACTTGTCTCCCCTCCAGGTTACAAATGATACTCTGTTCAAACACATGAGTCTATCTTCTCTGATAGGCTGAACTTTGAAGAATCTTTCCTGATCCACTGATTGACCAAATAATTGTGAATTGGAGGTAGGTTCTTGCCAGGTGTGCTTCCTTTAACCTGACTCTTTCCCCAGGCTAGTTGGAAGAGGGCACTTTGACCATTATCCTAATAAAGGAGGAATAGCATTAGGACTTTAAGGAGTTAATGATCTGGGCTTAAAACATAGGTCCACTACTTCCTTGTGTGATCTTGGTCAAGTTATCAATCTTTCCTAGTCTCAGTTTTCTTCACAGTAAAATTGGGATGACAATGTTTAGCTCACAGGGTTGGTATAAGGATTAACTGAGACAATATATATAAAGTAAGTTCATAAACACAGTGGCTGGCACAATGGATTTTGGCTATTGTCACCATCATTACCATCATCATTGTCATCAGTGTGGTCCTTGCCATCATCACCCACATTCCATTCTACTCTCACCCAGCTTCTTTCCAATGGTATCCACCCACTATCCCAGTTCCTCAATAAATGGATCTGCATGAAGCTAGTTCCTAGGAGGCAGAGGTCAAGTATATCTCCACTTTCCAACTTCTCCATTATCTCTGACATTGTGATAGTTAATGTTGTGTGTCAACTGGGCCGGGCCATAATTCTAAGTGGTTAAGCAATTATGATGTAGTTATCCCTCATAATGAGATCTGCTATAATGTAATCACCCACATGAGAACTACTATGAGCAGCCAATCGAGTGAGTTTCCTCTGGGTGTGGCTTGCTTCCAATATATATGGACATCCTGCAAAGAATTCTGTCTTTTTACTCAAGATCCTGCATGATCTGGACTTGAATTAGCAGCCTGGCATATTGCTTGCTGATCTTGGAATTATTGCCTTCTCAGCCTGTGAGCCAACAGCCTGCCATCTTGCCTGCTGATTTTGGATGCATCAGCCTCTGAGGGCAGCAGTTGCTGTATTGCCTGGTGATCTTAGGTTCATCAGCCTCTGCAGCTACCCGAGTCAGGAGAAGCCTCCAGTGTGACTTATGACCTATGGACTTGGGACTTGTAAGCCTTGACAACTGCATGAGCCATTTCCTTAAAATAAGTTTTTCTCTCTGTCTCTAGGATTCACTGGCTTTGCTTTTCTAGAGAACCCAGCCTAAGACAGACATCAACTCTCCTCTTACTCCCCAACCCCTCATGACGCTCTCTTTCTCTGCTGGGTTTGCTCATTTGCTGGAACATCACTTAGAGCTCATGGACTATATATGCACTCCTCATTTATCAACTATCTCATTATCCTATATTTTGAATCTACAAGAGTAGCAAAAAATCTACCATCTGACTATCTTGTACACTAACAGCATGTGTTGTTGTTGTTGGTGTTGGTGGTAGTTCAAACCCACCAGCCACTCCTTGGAAGGAAGGTTGGGCAATCTACTTCTGTAGTGATACTGACTCGGAAACCCAAGGAGGGGTCACTATGAGTCAGAGATGACTCAACAGCACATAACAACAACAATCTGTCAGTTATAATGCTATAATTTGGCAGTAAAGTAATGATGTAGTCATCCTCCATTTTTGCATAATGCTGATTTTTCTCATAACAACCTGGTCTTTGGAAACGTATAATTATGTGAATTAATAGGGGAAAAGGATACAATTAGTGAATAAAGGGACACAATTCAGGACCAACATTAGAAAGAGGTACGTGGGTGAGGTCTGGAAGGGTCCCCAAGGAGAGCATATTCCTCCCTTTGTCAACCAAGCAACTCTCAGCCAGGACAGCTCTCAGAGAAGAAAAAGCTTCCTGAGCTCCCAGGTTCCAGGGCTTTTATCAGCTAGTCTACAGTCCATATTGGTTACCAAATGGGCTCCCTTGCCAGACTTATGCCCAAAAGTCCTAGGTGTGATCAATAAACCTTAATTATGTAAAGATTTTCAAGGCCTTTGGTACTCATGCATTGTGCATCTTCAAAAGGGAGTCAGAATGAATGGTGTTTCTGAACTTATTTGACAGTGGACCCCTTTTCCCATAAGATATCTCATGGGGCCAGGATTCTTCAGAATTGAGTTGGGAAGAAGGCTGGGTATTGTTATCCCTTTAAGCTCTAATATTCCCTTCTCATCTCTTCTGGCTATGTGCCTGTTTCCTCCAGATTTGGGACTCTCAGCCCGGAGACTATGAAATCCTTTAAGTTAATTTTTTCAAAAACCAAGGGCAAAGGCCAAATGAGGGAATTCATTGTACCACATTCACTCAGGGATGATGAAAACTCCCTTCGCCTTAACCTTTCCCCTCTGGGGACCATGATCTGCCTTTGCTGAAGTGTAAGGACTGTCTAATATGTGTCTGAATGGAGATGCAGAGAGAGCCTTGTTATAGAGCCAGGACTTAGAGACTCATCCCCAATCTGCCTCAGGAAGGCCTTTGAACTTAGGCAAGTCACTGTATCTCTCTGAGCTTCCTTGGACTAAGTCAGCTTTTCCTGTAATGTACGTATGATTACCACAAAAAGACTTCATAGTCTAGTTGTTGTTGTTAAGTGCTGTCAACTCAGTTCCAACTCATAGCAATCCGATGTACAACAGAATGAAATACTGCCTGGTCCTGCATCATCTTCGCAAAAGTTGATATGTTTGAGCCTATTATTACAGTCACTGTGTCAATCTATCACATTGGGGAGCTTCCTCTTTTTCATTGACCCTCTACTTTACCAAGCATGTTGTCCTTCTGTGGACTGGTCCTTCTTGATAACATGTCTAATGTATGTCAGACAATCTTGCTTCCTTGCTTCTAAGGAGTTTTGTAGCTGTACTTCATCCAGACAGATTTGTTCATTCTTCTGGAAGTCCATGGTGTATTCAATATTCTTCACCAATACCATAATTTAAATGCATCACTTCTCAATGCCAACCACTCAGGAAAGGATCAAAACTGGAGATCCTGGATAGAGTGGGAGGGAAAATGTGGAACAAAATCCAAAAACACAATAATGACCAGAATTACTGGTCAGATGGAGTCTGGTGGGCTCCCCAATACTATGGCCCTGGGACACACTTTGGGCCTGGAATAAAACTCACTCACAGCGGCTGGCTCTCAGCTCAGTAGTAAACAAGATGTACTTACAGACCACTCAATACAGGGTGACACACCCACATACTCTATGGAGACGCATCCCTAGGAGCAATCGACCATGGGGCACCAGAGGGGCAACATTCGCACGGAGGGAAAAAAAAATGCATAACTTGTTCCTCGGTCTTCCTTACTCATTGTTCAGTTTATGCATGTATATGAGGAGATTGAAAATACCATGACATGGGTCAGGAGCACTTCAGCCCTCAAAGTGACATCTTAGCAAAGAGGTCTTTTGGAACAGTTTGCCTGATGCAATATGTTGTTTGATTTCTTAACCACTGCTTCTATGGGTGTTGTTTTGTACATTCAAGTAAAATGAAATCCTTGACAATTTCAATATTTTCTCCAGTTATCACGATGTTGCTTGTTGGTCCAGTTATGAGGATTTTTGTTTTCTTTATATTGAGGTGTAATCTATACTGAAAACTGTAGTTTTGATCTTCATCGGTGTTTCAAATTCTCTCTGCTTTCAGAGAGCAAGGTTGTCATCCACATATCGCACGTTGTTAATGAGTCTTTCTCTAGTCATGATACTTCATTCTTCATATAGTTCATCTTCTTGGATTATTTGCTCAGCAAACACTTTGAGTAAGTATGGTAAAAAGATATAACCCTGATGCACACCTTTCCTGATTTTAAGCCATGAACTATCCTTTGTTCTGTTCAAATGACTGCCTCTTGCTCTATGTACAGGTTCTACATGAGCAAAATTAAGTATTTTGGAATTCCCATTCTTCACAACGTTGTCCGTAAATTGTTATGATCCACACAGTTGAATACTTTTGCATAGTCAATAAGACACAGATAAACTTCTTTCTTGTGTTTCCTGCTTTCAGCCAAAATGTATCTGACACCAGCAATGATATCCTTCATTACACATCCTCTTCTGAATCTGGCTTGAATTTCTGGAAGTTCTCTGTTGATGTATTGCTGCAACTGTTTTTGAATTATCTTCAGCAAAATTTTTGCATATGATACTAATAATGTTGTTGTTACTAGGTGCCATTGAGTCTGATCCGACTCAGTGACCAACAACATTCTGTACAACAGAATGAAACACTGCCTGGTCCTGTGAGGATGTGCCATCCTCACAATTGTTGCCATACTTGAGCCCATCGTTGCAGCCACGTGTCAATCCATCTTGTTGAGGGTATTCCCCCTTTTTTTTGCTGACCCTCTACTTTAACTCTGGTAGCATAATGCCTAAGGCACTTGACTGCTAACCAGAAGGCTGGTGGTTCAAACCCACAAGCCACTCCTTGGAAGGAAGGTTAGGCCATCTACTTCGGTAGTGATACTGCCTCAGAAAGCTAAGGCAGGGTCGCTATGAGTCTGATCCGACCTGAGGGCACATAACAACAACAACAACTACTTTAACAAGCATGATAACCTTCTCCAGGGATTGGTATCTTCTGACAACATGACCAAAGCATGAGAGACAAGTCTGGCCATTCTCATTTCTAAGGAGCACTCTGGTTGTACTTCCTCAAAGACAGATTTATTCATTCTTCTAGCAGACCATGGTACAGCCAATATTCTTTGCCAACACCACAGCTTCTGAAAAAGTTGGCCACTGAAAACCTTATGAATAGCAGGGATATTAATGATATAATTTGATAATTTTCATGTTCTGTTGGAATACAAATATGGATCTCTTCCTGTTGGTTGGTCAGGCAGCTGTCTTCCAAATTTCAGGACATAGATGAGTAAGTGCTTCTAACATTGCATGTGTTTGATGAAACATCACAATTGGTATTCCATTAATTTCTGGAGGCTGGGTTTTTTTTTTTTGCCAATGTCGTCAGTAGTAGCTTGGATTTTGGTGGTTAAGATTATGTGTCAACTTGGCTGGGTCTGGTTTTGAGGGGCTGGACAGCTGGAAGTAGTGTTCCTCATGATGCGACTGGTAATCAACTCCATGGTGGAATCTACTGTGAGCAGCTGAGTAGCTGCCGTAGGGATATGGTCTGCTCCCCGTCTATAAGGAGAAGTTTTAGGAATGATCTGTAGCTTTTGCAAGCTTGAATCCTGCATGTAGCTGAGTCGTTACTCAGTAACTTGCCATATTGTCTGCTGATTTGGGACTCTTAATGGACTTGAATCAATGGCCTGCCATGTGGTTTGGTAATATCGGGACTGTGCCATTTTTATTTGTCGACCTTGGGCTTGTCAACTTCAGCATCTAGCAGCTGCCTGAGTGAAGAAAGCCTCCAGCTTCAGTGGGCCGGGAGCCAGAGGCAGAGCTGAAGCCCAAGGTTGAGGGGCTTTCACTCAGCTTCTAGAGCCTGGCACTTTGAACTCAGACTTCTAGCTTCCAAGACTGTAAGACAATAAACTCCTGTTTGTTAAAGTCACCCATTCAGGGTATTTTCTGTTAGAGGTAACCAAAACAGAATATGGTATTGAGAGGGTGGAGTGCTGCTCCGACAGATATTTAAGATGTAGAAACAGAAGTGGAGTGCATCCTTGCAGAGAGACCCCAGCAGAGAGGCGGCAGCAGTAGAGCCGAAAGACCGGCATTAGACAGCAACAGGCTTACCAGCCCATGGAGGAGAAAGCTGAATGCCACTGGGTAGGAGGCTTCCTCGTGGAGTGGGTTGCCTTCAGGCGTTAATTGATAGAAGATACCTGCATGAAATAGAGTAGCAGATTGGCCAGCCCGTGGAGCAAGAAAGCTGAGTGCTTTTTGGGCAGGCAGATTCCTGGAGGAGTGGGTTGCCTTCAGCATTAATCAGCAGAAGCAGAAACACCAAGGAAATGGGAAGCAGAGCTGCCTCTGCCTTAAGGGGTAGGAACATAGTAGCCTTTAGGGATGGAACCACCACAGCCTCCTAGATTTCAAAGAGTCAGATCTTCACCAACTTGGTTCTGGAGTGTGGGGCTGTTTGTTCAAGTTGGCTAGTGGGATGGGGCATAGCTGCTGCCCAAAAGTGAGGGGACAGGGCTGCCATGCCCAAGAGGTAGAGGTACAGGGCCTGCCAGGCCAAGGGGGTGAGGTAACCACTCAGATGAACTAGGGGACTGGAGCTACCCTGTGAAGGAGATCTGTACAGGTGCCAAGTTGACAAGGGGTGCAATTGTGGTAGTTAAGATTATGTGTCAACTTGGCTAGGCCTGGTTTTGAGTGGCTGGGCAGGTGGATGTAGAGCTGAAGTCCAAGGTGGGGGGCTTTCACCCAGTCCCTAGAGCCTGGCACTTTGAACTCAGACTTCTAGCCTCTAAAACTGCAAAAGAGTAAACTCCTGTTTGTTAAAGTCATCCATTTGTGATATTTTCTATTTGAGCTGCACTAGGTAACCCAAACAGACTTCTTCCTTCAATACTATTGGTTCTTGATCATATGCTACCTCCTGAAATGGCTGAACATCAACCAGATCTTTATGGTATAGTGAATCTGTTTATTTCTTCCATCTTCTTTTGATGCTTCCTGTGTTGTTCAGTATTTTATCCATGGAAACCTTAAATATTGCAACTCCAGGCTTGAATTTTTTCTTAGTTTTTTTTTCAGCATGAGAAATGCCAAAGATGCTCTTCCCTTATGGTTTTCTAATTCCAGGTCTTTGCACTTTTCATTATAATACTTTGTCTTCTTGAGTCCTTTAAAATCTTCTGTTCAGCCCTTTACTTTATCATTTCTTCCATTCACTTTAGCTACATTCAAGAGCAAGTTTCAGAGTCTCTTTTGACACCCATTTTGTTGTTTTCTTTCTTTCCTGTCTATTTAATCATCTTTTGCTTTCTTCATGTATGATGCCATTGATGTCATCCCACAGTTCATCTAGTCTTTGGTCAATAGTGTTTGTTTGATGTGTCCAATCTATTCTTGAGATGGTCTCTGAATTCAGGTGGGATATACTCAAGGTTGTACTTTGGCTCTCATGGACTTGTTTTAATTTTCTTCAGCTTGAAGCTGAACTTGCATTTGAGCAATTGATGGTCTGTTCTCCAGTTAGCTCTTGACCTTGTTCTGACTGATGATATTGAAATTCTCCATCATCTCTTTGCATAGATGTAGTAAACTTAATTCCTGTATATTCCATCTGATGAAGTCCACATGTGTAGTCTCTGTTTATGTTGTTGAGAAAAGGCATTTCCAACGAATACATCATTGATCTTACAAAATTCTGTCATGCAATTTCAGGTGTTATTTTTGTCACCAAGGCCATATTTTTCCAACTATTAATTCTTTTTTGTTTCCAGCTTTCACATTCTAATCACAAGTAATCATCAATGCATTTGATTGCATGTTTGGTCAATTTCAGACTGCAAAAGTTAGTAAAAATCTTGAATTTCTTCCTCTCGGGCATTAGTTATTGGTGCATAAATTTGAATAACAGTTGCATTAACTGCTCTTTCTGTTAATGTAAGGATATTATCCTATCACTGACAGTGTTGTACTTCAGGGCAGATCTCGTAATATTCTTTTTGATAATGACTGTGATGCCATTCCCCTTCAATTTGTCACTCCCAGCCTCGTAGGCCACATGATTGTCTGATTCAAAATGGCCAATACCAGTCCAGTTTAGCTCATTATTGCCTGGGATACTTCTCTTCAAGTGTTCCATTTCATTTTTGATAACTTCCCATTTTCTGAGATTCAGATTTTGTATATTCCATCTTCAAATTATTAGTGGATGTTTGTAGCTGTTTCCTCTCATTTTGGGTCATGCCACATCCACAAATGAAGATTCACAAAGCTTTCCTCCATCCATGTCATTAAGGTTGCCTCTGCTTTGAGGAGGCAACTCTTTCCCGTTGTATTTTGTGTGCCTTCCAACCTGAGGGGCTCATCTTCTGGAACTATGTCAGACAATGTTTGACTGTTATTCATGAGGTTTTCACTGGCCAATTTTTTCTTCTTTTAAAAATAATATTTTATTGAGTTTTTGGTGAAAATTTACACAGCAAGTGAGATTCCCATTTGACAATTTTCATACAAATTGTTCAGTGACAGTTACATTTATTCCAATGTGTCAACATTCTCTTCCATTGTGTTTAGTTTGTTTCCTTTCCAATACTCTAGTTTCCCTGCCCTCTTATCTCCTAAACTTGGCTTTTGAGTAATTGTTGATTACTTTTGGTCTCACACTGATGATTTTTATTTCTTGCATTTCTCTTAAGTTTTACCACATACAGCTATATCTCTAACAACCAGTTATTTAGTTTTGAATATTTTTGAATTTTATATAATGTAAATGAATCCTATAGTTCTTTTCTCTTATAATTTACTTTTCTTCCTTGCTTCAACATACATGTGTATGAAATTACTCAATGTTGATATATGATGCTGTAAATTATTTTACCTGCTGTATTGTATCCCATTGTAGGACTAAACCACAGTTTATTCATTTACTTTCTTGTCAATTGATGTTTGAGTTATCAGTTGTTTGCTATTTCAAACAATGTGGGCATTAACACAATTATACATGTCTCCTGGAACACATGGGTAAGTGTTCCTTTGGGTATATTCTTAGGAGTGGAAATGTTGATTGCAGGGTATATACATATTCAACTTTATTAGATATGCCATAGTGTTTTCCAAAGTTGTTTTAAACAATTTACATTCCCACTAAAATGATTTAAGGCTTCCCATTGTTCCACATCCTTATCAACACTTGGCATTGGTTTATTTTTAAATTTTTTGCCAGAGATACCATTCTACAGATGGTTAAACATATCTTTATAGTTGTATTTTTTCTGATTCATTTTTTTTCCTTATTTTTTTATTTTTAAATTTTTATTGTGATTTAGGTGAAAGTTTACAGAGCAAATTCACTTTCCATACAGCAGCTCACATACACTTTGTCTCATGATATTGACTATGTTTTGCCACAATGCAATAGCTCCCCTCCCACTTCCTCTCCATAGTTACCTCTTCCCTGTGTCCTTCCCTCCAAGGACTCCTGCCCCCTGAGCTGTCTCCCTGTTGCATACACAGCACTGCCCAATTTTTTTAGGAAGTAGATCACCAAGTCCTTCCTCTCAGTCTCTTAGTCTGGAAGCTCCAGTGAAACGTATCCACCATGGGGACCCTGCTGGCATAACTTCCAGCATCACAGCAACATGCAAGCTGCCACAGTACAACATACTGACAGGTGGGTGGTGGTCTAGTACATTTGGGAAATGCTGCGTTAAATAAAGTTGAACAACAACAACATTAATAATAATAATAATTGCTTGCACTGTGATAAACTCCTTGAAACAACCCTACAAAATAGGTATAATAAAAACACTTCTACTTTTGTTTATATTATCAATATATTCAGCTAATATAATTTAATGCTAGTATATTTAATTATAGGAGCTCTGGTGGCATAGTGCCTAAGGCATTTGACTGCTAACCAGAAGGCTGGCCATTCAAACCCACCAGCCACACCTTGGAAGGACGACTGGGCAATCTACTTCCGTAGCCATATTGCCTCGGAAACCCAAGGAGGGGTCGCTATGGTTTAATTATTATTATTATTATCCCTATTTTATAAATGAGGGACTGAGGTTTTTAGAGCCTTTGGTACTGTGTGCCAAATACTTCCAAAGGGGAGTCAGGGTGAGTGGTGTTTGAAGTTATTTGATAGTGGACCCTTTATTCCATAGGGCATCTCTTGGGGCCAGCGTTCTGCAGAGGCAGGTTGGCAGCATGTTGGGCCATGAGTCCCTTTGAGCTCTAATATTTCCTTGTTATCAGTTCTATGTGCTTCCCCCCTCCAGACCTGGGACCCTCAGCCTGGAGTCCAGGACTTTGGAAGGGAGCTCCTCAAATCAGGTTTGACCCTTATGTGGCCAGAGGCAGACTTGGGACCCCTGGTCAAACAGTCTGTTTACTGAATGGGAGCAATAGCTTGGTCCCTCACTTCCATTTCTGGGGAGGACAGCTATAGGGGCAGACTGTTCTGAGTTCTTCAGGTATCCGAGAAGTGGCCAAAAGCCATTAAAGAAGGTGCTAGGCACCTGGCTCCTGTTTCTGGCCAGAGAGTTGGAGCAGGGGGTTCTCCTTGACCCAAGCCCACAGTTCCATCTGGGCCTGACTGACCTCAGCGATGGCATGATAAGATTTTTGGGGAAGGGGACCCAAAAGAGTTGTGTACAGTTTTTTGTACATATATTTTTGAGCTGTGAACTTTACACTCAAGGGGCTGAGGGTCAAGAGGCTAGAAGCAAGAATCTGACACTTCTGGCTGTGGACTTCTGGCAAGCCACTGTACCCCTTGGAGCCATTTCCTCATCTGTAAAATGGGGACAAGAATGTCTTTTCCAATGAGCTTCTGTGAGGATCCAGTGTGATCCGAAAAGGCTTTGTTAACTGTATTACTCTATTGTCAATTGTTCTTGTGGCTCTGGCCCTAAGGAAGGGGCTGGGGCTTCAAGCTCAGCTGGAATTAGCGAGCTCAGAACGCTTTAATTATGGGGGTAAAACTGTTGGTCCTATTCTTTGTTTCTTAACACAGAGTCTCTCCCCAGACCCTTCTATCCAGCCAGAAAAACAGATCCGTCTGGGGCTTGGTGTACATAGCAACTATCTAGCCAATCTCTCCCTTCCCCACAAAGAGCAGGCCACCTCCTCTGGGCCAGATAATGAGAGTGACTCATGTCAGTCCAGCCCTAGTGGCTACAACCTCTGTGAAGACCCCACCACACCCTGTTTTCAGGGCTGGCCGTGAGTCATGCCTTCTTCCCCCTTTGGGCTCCCAGGACATACCTGCCATCTTCCTGCAGCTGATTCATTCTAAACTAGTGCCCAAAGCTGGCTTTCCTGAGAGTCGAGGGTGGCTTCTACTAGGTTAGTGGTGTGTGTATGTGGGTTTCCTGCCCATTCCAGGATAACGTGGTGGCTGGAAGACAGTTTGCTGGGTACTTAGGCTTCAGAGGCTGAAGACAAGTGTTCATTTAGTCACAGGTGGCCCAGGTGAAAATATGCAGAAAGGGTGGACACTCAGTTCATAGGGGGGAAACTGAGGCCTGGAGATGGAGAGCGATAGACCCATCTTAACATTTTCTCAAAAGGGAACAGGGCCTCTGTCCTGAGAGTGGGTGATTGCTCTGACAAAGGACAAGGAGTGACCCTGGGGACAGTTCTAACTGGGAATAGGACCTGGGGTGAGGTTGTTGCGGTTCCCTGTGGTGTCTGGCAGGAGGCCTGACCTTCCAAAGGCGTTCAGAAACCAAAAAGAAGTGCACTGCCAGCGAGTTGATCTTGATTTATAGCAATCCTATAGGGGAGAGTAGAACTGCCCCATAGGGTTTCCAAAGCTGTAAATCTTTACGGAAGTAGACTGCCTCATCTTTGTACTGCGGAGCGGCTGGTCAATTCAAACCGCTGACATTTTGGTTAGCAGCCCGAGGTGGGTGGAACTGCTGAACTGGATGAAAGCAGGGCTGGGGCTGTGTGGAGTTGGTCCTCTATTGTTATCACAACTCTTCACTCTGGGGATGAGCACCTTTGTACACTCTCCCCGACTCTTTTCTTCTGTCCTTCATCCCTGTGCTAGGATGTGGACTCGTTGGTTGCACAAGGACTAGGGTTTGTAGTCCTGTCTGAGGTGCTTACAAGCAGGGCAGAGACTCCATGTTTTTCTCTTTGGTGGCAGGTGCTACATGTCTCATGGGCAAGTTAGTTGCCTCCCTCAGGTTCAGAGTCCTCATTGTGGGAATGTCAGTGAGGCTCAGGAAATGCTTTGATGAATGCTTGCTTTGGAGGCTGGAGCGTAGAGGGCTGTCTGGTTGAGGTGAGACTCCCTGAGTGGGGTCAGCACCCAGGTGGGAGTCAGGGTTGAGCTGGGGCTTGTGAAGGTACAGTTTACAGCTGCCTGAACTGCTCCCTGCAGCCATTTCCTTCCTGGACAGGGCTTGTTGTTACCTTGGGGCATTGTGTGGCTGCAGCAGGGTGTGGCTGCAGCAGGGTGGGGCTGCTTTGTCTTGGGGAGGCCTGGGAGCAGATGGCTCAGAGCACCCCTACCCGGACACTGTCTTTGTCCAAGGGAACTGTCGGGGAGTTAAAAGAGGGGATTTTGAGAGACTTAACTCCGATTGGGTGTGGGACTTCAGTGAACGTACTTTTGGTTGTGGGGGCAGTGTGTTTGATTTTGATCACAGGGAAGGGGCTACCAAAACAGGGGGTGCTCTGAGTACTTGGTCACTTGGAGACAGTGTGGGAGTATAATCTCAGGGGACTGTATTCCTGGGCGTTGTCAAACTCTGGGTGTTTTAAATGGTTGAGGGTCAGAATGTGAATGCTGGGGGTGAGGGTGTCTATGTCTGTGTGAGATGTGTGTGTGTGTGTGTGTGTGTGTGTGTGTGTTGGGGTAGGTGGGGGCAGCTCTTGGGGAGGGCAGGGGCCTTTGGTCCCTGCCGGGGGAGGGTTGAGGAAAGAGCAGCCAGGCACTGGCCAATGGGAAGAGGGCCCATATTTGCACACAGGAGCCTGCAAATTCCTCGGGGCTCAGATAACCACTCCTGACACCATCCCCCCTCCCCTGCTGGACGCCTAGGGCATAAAAGGCGCCAGGTGAGGGCCACACCACTTTTCCTGCGGACTGCGGCTTCTGGGGCCAGCGTCTCTTGCGTTCTCTGCCTCGCTATGACTTCCTACAGCTATCGCCAGTCATCCACCACCTCGTCCTTCGGGGGCCTGGGCGGTGGCTCTGTACGCTTTGGGGCCGGCGGTGCCTTCCGCGCGCCCAGCATCCACGGGGGCTCGGGCGGCCGCGGTGTGTCCGTGTCGTCAGCTCGCTTCGTGTCCTCGTCCTCCTCCGGGGGCTACGGCGGCGGTTATGGCGGTTCCCTGGTCGCGTCCGACGGGCTGCTGGCGGGCAACGAGAAGACCACTATGCAGAACCTCAACGACCGCCTGGCCTCCTACCTGGACAAAGTGCGCGCCCTGGAGAAGGCCAACGGCGAACTGGAGGTGAAGATCCGCGACTGGTACCAGAAGCAGGGCCCCGGGCCCTCCCGCGACTACAGCCACTATTTCAAGACTATTGAGGACCTGCGGGACAAGGTGGGCACCTGTCTGGCCGCAGGAAGTGCACCTGCAGCGACGGGTGGATGGCGCCGAAACCCAGCCCCTCGGGCCAGGCACGGCTGGAGTGGGACCGGAAGTAGCCCCTTAGGGCGAGGGAGGGCTTGCAGGGCGGGGCGGAGAGCAGACAGGAAGGGAGGGCTAGGAGAGGGGTGCAGGGAGTGGACCAGGTGGCGGGAAGGAGGAGGGATATGGGCGGGCAGGGTAAATGGCTGCGTGTAGAAGGCGGGGGTGGGCTGGAGAGCCCAAGGAAGAAGGGAGAGGGGTAGGTAATGTCCGGGAAAGGGGGAGCAAGGCATCGGGTGAAGATGGGGCACACCTGTGGGCGCCAAGTGGCCAGGCCCCAGGCCACAGCCAAAGCTGGGAGGTGCAGAAGTCCTGACTGGGCCACCCGGGGCCTGACCTGGCCTGCTGGGCTGGTTTCCAGTAAGCTCAGGGTGAAGCCTTTCCTCCACAGCCCAGGGGGCAATGCTGGGCCTAAGAGGCCAGCTGTGGCCCCTGGGCAAGGTAAAGGAGGCACTTATCTAGTGGCCCAGGGTCCTTTGCTGTGAAGAACTCTGTTGGGGAGGGCCAGGTGCAGCAGGGGCTGTCTGACCTGTGGGTAGGGAGTCCTGTGTCTTAAGGGGCCTGTGGGATGGGCTTGGTCACTACCCATGGGGAAGAACTTATCCTGAAGAAATGTATCAGGAGCCATTGGGATGTTTAACAGCCTCCATGTTGGGTGTCTGAACACGCAACTCCCCACAATGCTTCCCAGTGCCCACCATGCACACCCCTGGCATGGTGCTGGGTGTCTGGAATGAGACCAGACCAGGGACAAATGGGTAGACTTAAGATAGGAACAACCAACTAAAATAGTGCTTTTCACACTTTTAAAACTATGACCTACACTAAGAAATAGATTGTACTGTGCACACAGCTAATGCTCTCTCTCTCACACACAATGGAGGCAAAAGTTTCTTGGAATGATTCTTACTCTACAGTTTTTATTTATATTTTATATCTTCTGTTCCTTTTCATTAAAAACTGATGCAAAACAGAAAAAACGATGCAGGTCACTGTTCAGTTCATTAACTAATGAGTCATGACTGCCTCCTTGAAACCCACGTATCTAACCAAATCCTAACCCTAACCCACTTTCTCCTGCTCCAGTTCCTAAGTATGGACTGATGCCAAGGCCACCCAGAGAGCAGGCTGATGAGCAGGGGTGGCAGGGGCTCTAGTCTTTAGGGAATGGGGGGGCTGTATTCCTTTGCTTCTCTCCTCTGGGAAGAAAGTGGGTGGGCAGTGCTTGTATGCTGAGCTGGTGCCAACCTCCTGCTTTCTGCCTTCCAGATTCTTGGTGCCACCATCGAGAACTCCAAGATTGTCCTGCAGATTGACAATGCCCGTCTGGCTGCAGATGACTTCCGGACCAAGTGAGTCTGTGCTGGAGTTTGCTGGGAGCTAGGGCAGGGGGAGGGCCAATCCCAGGCTCACGTGTGGCTCAGTGCAGTGGGGGTCTGGACTCTACCTCATCCAGCCCAACTGGCCTGAAGAAGCCCCCGCCCCATGGGTTCCTGAACTCTGGGACAGTGGGGAAGTCCTGGGAGGTGCAGAGGGATCTCTGGTCTGACTGCAATGGTTTCTTTTGAAAGATTCGAGACGGAGCAGGCCCTGCGCATGAGCGTGGAGGCCGACATCAACGGCCTGCGCAGGGTGCTGGACGAGCTGACCCTGGCCAGAGCCGACCTGGAGATGCAGATCGAGAGCCTGAAGGAGGAGCTGGCCTACCTGAAGAAGAACCACGAGGAGGTGAGTTTCAAGCTGCCTCCCCACCTCCAGCTTCCCAGGGCTGAGAACATTTTTCTACCCTGGATCCCCTTACTATAGCCACACTGGCTGTACCCTCTGCATGGCTCCTGGGGTACCAGCAGGGGATCTGGTTGACTCATTTATCCCACAGTGCTGGCTCCTGGGTCTGTGCCTGAGAACCAGTCCCATCTGGCTTGGGGTGAGGGGAGTGGGAGGAGGGTGACCTGGCCCAGACCCAGTAGGCTCTGGGTCTTTACATGCCTGACTCTGCTGTCTTTCCAGGAAATCAGTGTCCTGAGGGGCCAGGTGGGTGGCCAGGTCAGTGTGGAGGTGGATTCTGCACCGGGTGTCGACCTAGCCAAGATCTTGAGCGACATGAGGAGCCAATATGAGGTCATGGCTGAGAAGAACCGAAAGGATGCTGAAGCCTGGTTTACCAGCCGGGTACGGAGGGGAAGCAGGTGCCCTTTGGGGAGGGGGCAAGGAGAGAGGGCTTGATGGATCCCCCCCCCCCCAAAGTTCTGTCCCAATGCTTATTCCCTTTTCTTCTTGTTGCAGACTGAGGAGCTGAACCGGGAGGTCGCTGGCCACACGGAGCAGCTCAAGATCAGCAAGACGGAGGTGACTGACCTGCGGCGGACCCTCCAGGGCCTAGAGATTGAGCTACAGTCGCAGCTGAGCATGGTATGTGCCCCTGTGGGAGCCTGGTAGGGGGGCTGTGCCTTCTCCAGGGACCAGGCTCTGCTGACTCACGGTCCTTCTCCTCCCTGCCCTCAGAAAGCTGCCCTGGAAGGCACGCTGGCAGAAACGGAGGCCCGCTTCGGGACCCAGCTGGCACAGATCCAGGCTCTGATCAGCAGCTTCGAGGCCCAGCTGAGTAACGTGCGTGCTGACATGGAGCGTCAGAATCAGGAGTACCAGCAGCTGATGGGCATCAAGTCGAGGCTGGAACAGGAGATTTCTACCTACCGCAGCCTGCTCGAGGGCCAGGATGCCCACTACAATGACCAACCATCTGTCAAAGCCCTCTGAGTGCTGGGCTTCCTGCCCTCCTGCAAAGGGATCCCCTTGGGCAAGGGTAGGGAAAGGGAGAGGGCCCCTTAACTCTGTCACTTCCCCATCCCCAGAACTGCCAATAAAATTTTATGGTCCAAGGGAAGAGGTTCAGCTTGCTATTTCAGCCCGTGAGAATGGGCCAAGCCTTGGTTCTATTTAGGTTTTATTTGGACCAAAGTCCCCCCTGTCCCAGGAAAGGGAAGGGAGAGTGCTCACATACTGTTACTGTAATTCCTGTTTGCAGGAGTCTTCATTGATCTAACCTGCTCCTCACAACAGCTCTGAAACAAGCTTTGTTCCCATTTTACAGAGGAGTAAACTATGACTCAGAAAAGTGAAGTGGTTGGTTGTGGCTGTAACTGTTCTAACACATGACAAAGATAGGATTTGAAACTCTGGGTTTTGCTTCCAGATTTTATTATCATTATTATTATTTTTTCCACTGTGTTCTCCTGAGGATTGGTGTCTATGTATGTGGAATCAACCTTAATTGAATATCTACTATATGTCAGTTAATCGGAACAACACCTAAAAGGCAATTAGTGGGAGCTGCATCTTACAGATCAGGGAATGAGCTCAGAGAGGTTAAGTGACTTGTCCAAACCCACAGAGTGAGTACATGGCAGAACCGAAACTAGAATTAAGATTTCCTCACCTAGCCCACTGTGCCATCCCTGTCCTGGTGGCCTAAGGTTGATACCACTGTGCCAGATCCTCTGAGTACATTCCACTCCTGCACTGTGGGAAGGTCCAGGACCGGGATACCTCTGGGACCATTTTTTTTTCCTGACACAAGGAACTGGGACTTTGGGAGCCTGAGTAATGGGGACTGGCATCCCACTCAGAGCAAGTTGCAGAGGGAGTCTCTGTCAGTGTATGTCTGTGGGGGCATGCACTAACACATCCATCCATTCGGGGCAGCCCCTCATAAGTTCTTGACGCCCACCAGTAGTCCATACCTGGGCCCAGAGCCTGGAATGGGACCCAGCTGTGACCCAGGCCTCCCACATTGGTCCCCAACCTGAGGTTGCCTGGGGCATCCCTGGGCCAGCAAGGGAACAGAAGTCCCAGTTTCCTGGTACAACCCTGCCCTTTGGTGGATATGGTCTTGCCCCTGTGGTTTATGACTAACTGCCAAGAACTGAATGAAGGTAATTAAAGGTAAATAAGAAGCCCACAGAGAAGTCCCTCTTGCCTTTGGCTGAGGTTCAGGCTGAGTCAGGCCCTACAGCTGTATGAGAGCAGGTCGACCATGTGAGGGAGAGGGCAAGTGAGGGGCTGTTAGAGGCCCCCTCTACCCTGAGATTGAATCTTGGCTGCTGTATGTGCCCAGCACAGAGCTAAAGGGGCCTGGGAGCCTGTCACACAACATGCTAAGCCTGTGGACCTCAGAGTATCCATTTACTTGCTCTGAATCACACAGCTGGTGAGGGGCAGATGAGAACCTGTGACTCTAGAACCCTGTGCTTCCCTCTCCCTGCTGTAGCCCTGGACCAGGAGCCCCTTCCTCCTTCTCCCGGGCCATTCTCCCACCCCCTGCTCTGACCTCCAGCACCCACAAGCTTCACTTTCTCACCTAAATTCCCAGAAAGTCCTGGAGCTGGAGGCCAAAGGTCTGCTGTGCCCCCAGGCTGGGATTGCCCAGAGATGTTTGTCCCCTGCCCATGAAAGCCTCCATTGCTGTCACAGCTGAAATCCTTCCCTGTGCCCATGGGGCCCTTAGAATGTGCTGTGGGGTGGGGTTTGGGCTCACACAGGTGGGGCAGGTGACTGGGTCACAGATCTGGGTTTCAGGAATGAGGACTTCCTTTGTGTTTGTGTTGGGGGGTGGGCAGTGGCAGGGACACTTATTTCTCAGTCTGGGAGCTGTGTCTGAGGAGACAGAGAAGTTGGGGTACTATGTTGACCAAAGCCTGTTCCAGACCAAGGAGGTGGGAAGGAGGGGAGATAAAAGGATGGGGTGGGGTCTTTCCCACTGCTGGTCATCATGACCGCTTGGCAGTTTGCAAAGTACTTCCTGTCAGTCATCGCTCTCCATCCCTGTGAGTCAGACCGGGCAAGAGTTCTTTCCATTTTCCTAATGAATTGTGATGTTGGCAAAGAATACTGAAAATACCATGGACCAGCAGAAGAATGAACAAATCTGTCCTGGAAGAAGTATAGCTGGAATGCTCCTTGGGAGCAAGCATGGCCAATTTCGTCTTACCTACTTTGGTCAGAAGGCACCATTCCCTGGAAAAGGATATCATGCTTGGAAGAGTGAAAAACAGGAAAACCCTCAATGAGATGGGCTGACACAGTGGCTGCAAAGATGGGCTCAAGAATAGCAATGATTATGAGGGTCGCATGAGACCGGGCAGTGTTTCATTCTGTTGCACACAGGCTTGCTGTGAGTTGGAGCTGACCCACTGGCATCTAACAACAACTGGTAAACTAAGGCACAGAGGCAAGAGATGTGGTTGCCTAAAGCCACACACCTAATGAGAAAGGAGGAATTGGAAGATAAAGCTCCAGGCCCCAGGTGGAGTATGCTCTGCCCATGGCCTCTCCTTGGGGAGTGGGGGAGCTGGGGGTGAATTCTAATGCTTATAGAGTCCCCTCTCTTCATGTTACAGGGCTCTGGTGGCTCAACAGTGAAGCACTCAGCTGCTAACTGAAAGGTTAGTGATTTGAAGCCGTTGCAATGGCTCTGAGAGGAAAGACTTGGTGATCGGCTTCTGTGAGAATTAGAAAACCTATGGGGGCAGTTCTGCTGTCACTTGGAGTCGCTGTGAGTTGAAAATCGACTTCATGGCACCTAACAACACTACCTTCCCACACTTCCATCAAATGCTCACTATGGTCCCCTAGCTGGAGTCAGTTTTCCTGGCCCAATTTCAAGTCAGGAATGCGACTCAGGTTGAGTTACATTCCAAGGTAGAACCCAGCCCCTGCTCTATCAACTGGGCTGTACTGCCCCATCCCAAGGAGGGGAGGCCTAGCTCTAGAGACGGCCTGTCTGGCTGCAGCAAGCAAAAGACAGGAACTGGCACAGCATCCTGGGCGGGATACCTGGGGCAGGGCCTGGGGCTGCAGCCTGGGCTGGGGCCAAACCACTGAGCCATCTCTGCCCAGTGCTAATGAGCAGGCCTGGGGCCGCACCCAGACCTTCCGCTTGAAATCTTGAGTTTGGACTGTAACTAGGGATTTGCGACTAGGCAGTGAGGGGCAGCTTCCACCTCCTGCCCTGGACCTGGAATGTAGGGAAAGCCACCTTGAGAGGTGGCTGGAGGAGAGTCAGGCCCTAGAAGAGGGACTGGCCACGGTCCAGCTCTCTGTAGCCCTGGGGTGATGACGAGTAATTGCCCCTGTGTTAATTGCTGGGGCCGTCATGTCTGCAGAGGTTTTAATGAGCTCTGGCTGATCCTGAGTTTGATTATTTTTCTTTCAGAGGAAAAGACAATATCCTCCTGCCTATGAGCACAATACTGCACTGTGTGGGCCCAGGACTCTGCAGGCCGAACTCAACGAAAAGCCATCCGAGCCCCGCTCCCATCACTCCTAGCTCACTTGCAGGAATCAGGGGTCTGTGAAGTGAACTTCTTTTCCTGCCCTCTTTTTGATGACTGTCAGAAGACCTCTTGGAGTCGTGGTGTTGCCCCTTATGTGCTGTGCCACCTTGCACAAGTCATACCACCTCTCTGAGCCCCAGTTTCATTCCCTCGGCAACAAGGACAGGGATATCCTCTGGGTCATGGGCATTAAAGGAGCCAGTAGATGCACAAGAACTTTGTAAACTGTAAAGTATGCAGTGGAAGCCAGGGCTCACTGTTATTGTGGCAATGGTAACAAGACCTGCATTGCCCAATAGGAGCTGCCTATGGAAGAGCGATGCTGCTGAGTCTCTTGGCTCTGATGCCCAAGGACTAAAGTCCCTCCTGGCAAGTGTACTTGGGAGTCACAGATATTGGACATGCACCCCACTATCCGGCCCCTCAGAAATGGAGAGAAAGAAGGAGGCTGGATGGCAGTTCTTGGGATTCAGGGCTTCCCTGTGAGAGCTGAGAGTGCTCACATCAGGAAAGTGAACCTTAAAAGTAATGGGTTCAAGGTCTCACAAGTAGTAATTGCTAGAGTCAAGATTTGAACCCAGCCCCGAGGGACTCCAAAGCCTTATTCACCTCAGCTTGTTGCAGCCTTGGGCCAGGACTCCAACTTCCTGAATCTTCAGCCCGGTCTTGGCTCCCCTCTCCACTTTCCAACTTCTTGCCTACCTGCCCAGAGGGCTGGGCCATGTCCCCAGTGGCATTGCCTACAGGTATCAGGTACCCTCAGAAAGCAAGGCCCCTGATCTGGTGGGCAGAGAACAGGTTCTCTTGAGGGCTCAATCCCCTACTGCAGCCTCAGCCTCCTCTGTGAAGTGACGCCTTGGCCTCCAGGCTCTCAGAGTTGTCTCCCTTTCTCCTCCTGCCCCAAACGTTTGGGTACATAGAATTTTCAGAGTTGGCCCCTCCCCAGTGCTTCAGTACTTGACAGGACAAACAGGGTTAGTCTGGCCCTGCTAAGCTTGTACATGCCTCTGTTGGAGATGGCAGGGGCTTCCTGAAACTTGTCCCAGTCTTATCTGCAGAGGTTTGCCCCAACGTGTCCCCGGAGCAAGCACAGGTTCAGTGACATGTGCAGTTGGCAGGTGGCAGGATTATCAATCAGCCCCTCGTCAACGCTGAGCCTGCTAGGCTTTTGTGGGAGTGCCAGTGCCACGGGGCTGGGGGTGGGGTGGGGAAGTGCAGGAGCAAGGGGGGGGGCTGTGGGTGGGAGAAGGGAGTACATATGGGTGGGTCCATTTGCAGCATCTGGGAAGGGACAGATGCTGACCCCTCTGGTCATCCCAGCTGGTACTTGACTCCAGACTGCCGTCCTGTCCTCAGCCTGACACCATGAGCCCTGTGTCCGTCCTATGCATCTGTCCACTGATCCCCAGAGTCTCATGCACAGGCCTGTTATTAGGCAAATGCAGAGAAGCAATGGGGTAGTGGACAGTCAGTTAGAGAAGGGAGAGCTGCCTCCTTGGGGTGATGGTCTTAGGCTGGGGGCGGCTGAGAAGCCCAACCAAAGGCATATCTAGTTCCAGCTGTTCTAACAGTTTGAGTGGAGGCCTTAGCAGGCATAGTGGATGAGAATTCACCCTGCTATTCTATTTTCTCCCTAGTGTAGAGATGAACCTGTAATCCAAGTGTTAAAACCATTGCCTGGGGCAAGACACCATTAATTCTGAATCATTCCTTTTGTTGCATTAAAAAAAAAAAAAAAAAACATACAACAACTCGGCACCAGCCCTGTGGAGGTGTGCAGGCAGCTGTGTTTGTCAGGAACGCAGAAGGAGTTGGCTTCCTTTGGAGGAGGAGACCACAACACCCTCCGGGAGTATATAAGGAGCCCCAGGCTGGGGGTGGCAGTCACAGCTGTCTGGTTTTGTTTGGCCCTGCACCTCTTGCTGGTCCTCTGTGCTTGCTGAGAACTCCCCAGCACCACTGCCTGACCATGAGCACCACGTTTCTGCAGACTTCATCCTCCACTTTTGGGGGTGGCTCTAGCCGGGGGGTTTCCCTCCGAGCCGGGGGAGGCTGCTTTGGTGCAGGGAGCCTCTGTGGAGGAGGTGGAGGCCGTAGCATCTCAGCTTCTTCTAGTAGGTTTGTTTCCTCAGGGTCAGGAGGAGGCTATGGGGGTGGCATGAGCTGTGGCTTTGGTGGAGGTGCAGGTAGTTTTGGTGGAAGCTTTGGAGGTGGCCTTGGAGGTGGCTTTGGTGGGGGTTTCGGCAGTGGCCTTGGTGGGGGTTTTGGCGGTGGCTTTGGTAACTTTGGTGGCGATGGTGGTCTTCTCTCTGGCAACGAGAAGATCACCATGCAGAACCTCAACGACCGGCTGGCCTCCTACCTGGACAAAGTTCGTGCCCTGGAGGAGGCCAACACTGAGCTGGAGGTGAAGATCCGTGAGTGGTACCAGAAGCAGAGCCCGACCAGCCCAGAGTATGACTACAACCACTATTTCAAGATCATGGAGGAGCTCCGGGACAAGGTTAGTCCTTGATGTCAAAGAGAGGAGAGTGCGTGTCGGTGCCCTGCACAGGTCTCTAAGGGCAGTGTTACTGGTGACTCGAGGAAATTGTTTCCTGCCCAGGCAATGACTGTCTGGTGTGTAACCTTGATAAACTTGGAATGCAGGGAATGCTTTTCCAAGAGCAGATGCTCACACACATCTGCTTGACTTGGCAATGCTGGAGGGATCTTGGGAATCTGGTTAGGATCAATGGGGACAAAGATGGGAGCAATTATAGAGTAACCCCTGCTCCCAGCCCACACACCCTGCAGGATTCTGCATAAAGTGTTTTGCTTCTTCTTTGCAAGAATGGTGCTTGAGTGGAGCTTCATGCTCCTAAATGCCAGGACCCCTGCCTCATCCTTTAAGGATATCATTAGTGCCAAAAGAACTGTTGGAATTTGGGAAACCTAGCATAGTGCCTAAGGCACTTGATTGCTAACCAGAAGGCTGGTGGTTCAAACCCACCAGCCACTCCTTGGAAGGAAGGTTGGGCAATCTACTTCCGTAGTGATACTGCCTCAGAAACCCAAGGAGGGGTCGCTATGAGTTGGGTCCGACTCGATGGCAAATAACAACAACAGGAACTCATTACTGGCTCTGCCACCCACTCACTCACTTGTTCACTCACCTGGACCTGGTTCCTTCTCTGTAAAATGCCTTCTCTAGTTGTCCTCAGGTTCCCACTGGCTCAGATCCATGGCTGTGTCAAGGTGTGCAGAAGGGCTAGCAGATCATGAACTGTCCACAGAGGAGGCTGGTGGAGTACCCCTGGGAGGGCTATTGTCAGAGCTTGTGACATCCTACTCCACCACACCTCATCAGGCAATTCCCACAAGGGATTCCGGGCAATACTGCTCCTTGGTCTTTCAGGTCTTGGAGGCAGTGAGGGCAATCCATCAGGTGGGTGGCAGGGAAGGTGGCGTGGGGCCAGCCAAAGTAATGGACACTCAAGGTGAGTTAGACTCTGCTTCAGGACCCCACAGACTTCAGTAGATAATGCCATGGGGGAGATTATGGGTGAGGGCTCCAACCTTGGGGATAGGACTGAGAGAACAGCAGGGAGAGGGAAGGCATTCTCTGGGCACCAACTCCCCATCTTCTACAGATCCTGGCAGCCACCATCAACAACTCCCGTGTCATCCTGGAGATTGATAATGCCAGGCTGGCTGCAGATGACTTCAGACTCAAGTGAGCTCCTCCTCCCTCTCCCCTTCCTGCATTCCCCTCTTCCTCTCCCTTCCCTGACTCAAGCAGCTCAGACCCTTCCCTTTCCTTACTTCTGGATCCCTCTCTTTCCAGGTATGAGAATGAGCTGGCCCTGCGCCAGAGTGTGGAAGCTGACATCAACGGCCTGCGCAGAGTGCTGGACGAGCTGACCCTGGCCAGGACTGACCTGGAGATGCAGATTGAGAGTCTGAATGAGGAGCTGGCCTACCTGAAAAAGAACCATGAGGAGGTGAGGGTGGGGCAGGGACTAGGGGGTAGGGGGAGGAGAGTGGGCAGCTGGTGCTTCCTCATAGTGGGCTGAAGGGCTTAGTGGTTCAGAAATGCACCCCCATATACACCAAAACCAAAACCAGAGGTCCCCATGGAGAGGAAGGTGCTCCATGATGTTCACCCTCTGGTGGACCCAGATTCCTTTTCTCTCATTCTCAATCAGGCAGAATGCCCAGCACGGACTGTTGTCCTTCTAGTTTGCTTCATGAAATTTCCCTACTGTCTTGGGGTCCTCCCTTGGTAAGGCATAGAGCAGAAGAGAGAATCTCACAGCTGGGAGGCCCATGCTATCAAACATCCATCCATCCATCCATCCATCCATCCATCCATCCATCCATTTCTCCATCAATAAGAAACAGAGGCCCCAAGGGGAAGTGGTGTGCCAAGGTCATGTGGTGGGTTAGAGGTAGAGCCAGCATGGGCACACAGCACCCCAGACCCTTGACTTTCTCTTCTATCCTCCCTTTCTAAATGGGCTCCTTGCACCTACAGGAGATGAAGGAGTATGGTAGCCAGCTGGCGGGCCAGGTCAATGTGGAGATGGATGCAGCACCTGGTGTGGACCTGACCCGTGTGCTGGCTGAGATGCGGGAGCAGTATGAGGCCATGGCAGAGAAGAACCGCCGGGATGCTGAGGCTTGGTTCTTCAGCAAGGTGGGCTGAACTCCAGTCCCAACCCAGGTCTCCAGGTATCTGAAAAGGCCGTATGACTTACTCCTCTTCTGGGTCATTTACAGACTGAGGAACTGAACAAAGAAGTGGCCTCCAACACAGAAATGATCCAGACCAGCAAGACAGAGATCACGGACCTGCGACGCACTCTCCAGGGGCTGGAGATCGAGCTGCAGTCCCAGCTCAGCATGGTAGGACCACCCACCCGCACCCCAGCATCTCTGGGCATGGCATGTGCTCCCACCCTCTATGGCTGGTTAAGCCTTGGAGTTCTCAAGCCCCTTCAGGGATGGTTCCCTGCACCCCACTCAGTCACTTGCCTCTCCCCTGCCCCTACTGGGCTCCAATCCTGAATGATGTGTCTATTCACCTGTTGTTCCACCAGAAAGCTGGTCTGGAGAGCTCCCTGGCAGAGATCGAGTGCCGCTATGCCACACAGCTGCAGCAGATTCAGGGGCTTATCAGCAGCCTGGAGACACAGCTGAGTGAGCTCCGGTGTGAGATGGAGGCTCAGAATCATGAGTACAATATGCTGCTGGACATTAAGACGCGGTTGGAGCAGGAGATCGCCACCTACCGCAGCCTACTGGAAAGCCAGGATTCCAAGTATGGATGGGGTACAGGGGAGGCAGGAGGAGTGGTTGGGCTGTGGTTGAGATGGAGATTCATTTGAAAGAGATAGCAGAGTGTTCGCCAAGTGGCAGTGTGGTATGGTGCAAGTGGCAGTGTGGTGCAAAGAGAACTGAGTAAGGAGTAAGAGTTCTGAACTCTGGGCTCTGGTCTTGGGCTGTGTCACCTTGGGTAGGTCATTTCACTTATCTGAACCTATGTTTCTGTAAATGATAGAGATTGGGCTAGTAGTCTGTAAAATTTAATACTGGTTCTGTTCTCTGCACAACATAGATGGAGCATTATTGTAAATCAGAATCTATTGACTTGGGGATGACAGGTTTGGAAGGGCTATCTGGATGGCCCAGTCCCTAGAGAAGTTGGTCCTGGGGGTGGTGATGTTATGGGGGCTAGAGAGGACCATCGAGCTGCCCATGGGGTCTCCATTAGGGAGACCTGAGCTTTTGCCTTTTACTCACATCTGTATCCTTGTCTCTTTCAGGATGGCTGGCTTTGGCACCAGGGAAGGTAAGAAGACATAATTCTCTTGGCAGGGGGAAGGGGCCCTCTGCTGAAGCCACCATTCCTCTTGGAACAGAGAGAAAGGAGAAGACCAAACATTCCAGTAGGGGGATCACTCCTCTTCCCCAGAGGGCTGCTGTACTGGCCCTGGGTGGGGTTGGGTTTGGAGACTTTGATAACCTCGCAGGTTGAGCAGGCTTTGTTCAGGGCACGTCTCTCCCTCAGGCTTTACCTTTCACACACGTACTGTATAAATGCCCAAGATGACTTCCTGTTTACGCAGAGCTTAAAAAGCCTGTCACTACTGCTTACTGTTGGGCATACCTGTCGCAGGTATACCTGCTGTTGCCACAGCCCATCTCTTGATGAGTAATTTAGCACCATACCTCCTGGCCAGTGGCCATTCTCAGGGGTGCTGTCTAGTTCTCCAGGAGGTTGGCCAAGGTCCTGGCCACCTTGGGAGGGAGGGAGGGGAGGCTTCCCCTGTCTCAAACTTATTCCTTCTTTCTATAGTTTCTCTGGGAGGTGGTGGTGGTGGCAGTAGCAGCAGCAGCGGAAAAGTCCACATCAACGTAGAGGAATCAGTGGATGGGAAGATAGTGTCTTCTCACAAGAGAGAACTCTAAGTGCCCAGTGCAGGAGAACATGCTCTTTGTCTCCACCCTTTCCGGGCTTGGTGGAAGATGGCCCGGAGTCCCTGCTCTCAGAGAGTAACCTGAGGCAGAGAGTCCCTCTGCCTCTTAGTTTGGGGCTTTGCATGCTTGCTATTACCCCTCCAGCTCATCCCCTTCCTCCTCTGGAGTGGAAGGTGGAGGAAACAGTATCGTGTAACCTAGCTCAGCTGCACGATGTCTGTTCATGCAATAAAGCCTTGCTTTTCTTTTTGCAAATGTCTCTTGGCAGTGTTTCCAGTTTTTCTTGTTGGGGGTCCAGGCTGGCCTCTGGCTCTGAGGAGGGTCAGGATCCTCATGCTAATTTCTTCCCCAATTTTGGCATCTTCTCTGAATGATCATAATTTATTCTTTAGGATGTCCAGGGTACTGGTGCCTGGGACAAACTGGTGCTGCTCAGGTGAACTTGATTTTCTGGCTCCCCCATGGGGTGACAGCAAAAGTGGATGGGGGTTTGGAGCCTCCCTCAGAGCAATTTGCAGCCCCTAGCACAGAGTCACTGGGTGGCGCCAGCAGTTCAGTGCTCAACTGCTACCTGAGAGATTGGTGGTTTGAACCCATCCACAGTTGCCTGGGAAGAAAGTCCTGGTGATCTGCTCCTAGAGAGGTCTCAGCGTTGAAAGCCCTGTGGGGCGCAGTTCTTCTTTGAAACATAGGGTTGCCATGAATCGAAATCAACTCGACGGCAACTAGTCCTGGTAGCACAGAACCCGGCACATCTAATTCAGTGAGTGACTGACTTTACTGACTCACCACTATGACTGGCACTGGGCTAGGCACACCCACTCACTGTCTTATTTGAACATCATGACTGTGGGAAGGGGTCAAAAGTTATCATTACCATCTTAGAGATGAGGAAACGGAGCAAATGTTATATGATCCCATTTATAGGAAACATCTAGAATTAAGCATATTGAGATCAATGTTTATTAGCAGTTACCAGGGCGGGTGTCAGGGAGGGGGCAAGAGGAACTCGTTGCTTAGGGGACACTGAGCTTCTGTCAAGGGTGATGGGGAAACATGGAAACAGATCAATGGTGACGCTTGAAAACAGGGTGAGAATAATTAATGTCATTGAACTGTGCCTAGAATGTCAGGTCGACTTTATGGCAACTGGCAAAGAATGTTGAAATGGTAAATGTTTTGTTACATATCTATTTACAATAATAATAATAACAAAACTGAAGGCAGAGGGATGAACTATTTGCTTGATGGACTGAAGGGTAATAAGTGACAGGGCTGGGTCTGTACCACCAGACCTTGTCCTTCCCAGCCTTTGGAAGGGCCCTCTTCTTTGCCTCTGCTCTGGTCCTTCACTCACCACGGGAGCTGCTAGATGCTTACTGCCAGCCAGGCATTCCAGCCAGCCATGCCCTACCTCCAGAGGCACCTCTGTCAAGCTCAGATATCTGCTTCCTGCAAAATTGGCACCCCTTCCCATTCCCTCACCCCCCAGTCATCACTTCCTCTCCAACAAGGCACTTTTCTCTGCCATCAAAGTGCCCAGAGGAAAAGACACCAGTTCCAGGAAGTCCACCTGGATTTTCCCAAGCTTAAGTCCAAAGCAACCCCTGCTACCCTCCTGAGCTAAATTCTGCTCCTTGGGATCCCCTGACCCCAGCATCTCTGCCCTCTGGGCCTGCTAGAGCACCTGGTCATTGGCTCAGGTCCAGTTTCTCTGAGCTCTGGGATTTGGATTCTGAACAGAGGGGCCAAGGAATGAGGGAGAAGGAACTCTGGGTGACCTGGTTGGGCTGGGCTCAAGTGCTGGGGTAAGGATAGGGGCCAAGAAAGGGGAACCAGATTCTTAGTCTTGCTTGGAAGGGCAGGTTGGGGTATCTCTTGTTCTCCTGAGAATTGGATCTTTTGTGGGGAGAGCTAAGCCTGCGGAGAGGGCAACCATGTGTCTCACTGCATGAAGCCTCTTGCCCAACAGCCCTGGCTGAAGAGAGAGAGTGGGGCTCTTTAATTAAGAATGTGTTTCCTGGGAACACATATTGAGGCCATACTCCCTGGGGCTAGAGGAAGGATATAGAATCTAACTTTAGTCTCTTACGCTGTGTTTTAAGGTCACACTGAGGACCAAAGCTTAGCTGCCATGTGTCTGACATTCCCTGGAAGAGCCAAGCTCCTTCCCAAGCCCCTTTGAACCTGCTGATTCTGCTCCATTGGTTCTTTGTGTGTCTGTATAGAAGTTTCCTGCCTTCTAATCAGCCAGGCATTGGTTTTCTCAGCTGCTAATTTGCAAAAATAACCACCTTTGGAAAAGGTGCAGAGAGGCAAGAAGGGGCTGAGCCCTTGGGCTGCACCCAGCAAGCTGTCTCTCAGAGCTGGACCCTGAGTTGGGGGTGGGAGGGGTGCCTGCTTCTATCTCCCTGGGGATCTCGCTTCTGCTTCCTGATGTCCCTGGAGGGACCCTCAGAGAGATCCTGGGAACTTGCCACATCCTGCCTGACCCTGCATCGAGGCGCCCACACCCAGGCATGCCTTATGCGGGGCTGGGCCTTTAAATAGTCTCTGGGAGAGAAGGCACACCTTCTGCCTGCCCCAGCCAAGGTCAGGCTTGGTGTCTAGCCAATCAGGAAGCAGGCAGCAGGTGAGGCCCCACAGAGAGAGTGGCTTTGGGACTAGAGATTAGGGCCTTGGGTGTGTCCTCTGCTCAGGTGGGCTACACAGAGTGGACATGGGACCGCTTTCTTGCTCATGACTTAGGCTGGTTTCTATTCTTCTTGAGACTCAGTTTCCCTATATGTAAATTGAGTATTCTGGCCGGACGGGATGATCTCTAAGATCTCTATGAGATTATCTGTGTCCTGGGACATCAGAGGGACACCTACTGAATAATCAGGGGGAGAAACAAACAAACACATCAACTTTTGCCACCGAATCTGAGTCATGGTGAGCCCATGTGTTTCAGGGTAGAGCTGTCCCATAGGGTTTTCGTGGCTGTAATCTTTATGGAAGTAGATTGCCAGACCTTTCTCCTAGGCACCTGTGAGTGGGTTTGAACCACCAACTTTTCAGTTAGTAGCCAATCACTTCTGTTTGTGCCACCCAGGGCTCCTTCTGAACTGTCTGAGTGGTGCTAAATAAGTATTTGTTGAACCAGTGAATGAACTTCTTTCTCTGTTGCTTTTTCCTTCCCTAAACATATAGGAGCTCTGGTAGCATAGTGGCTAAAGCACTTGACTGCTAACCAGAAGGCTGGCGGTTCAAACCCACC